>NC_056746.1:8803019-8955519 GCF_019279795.1 Protopterus annectens
ATGTCTCCATTAACAGTTCCCAGAGTGGCTGTGGTCTTGAAATGATTGCTGCAGAGTTGGGAATAGCTGTTTGGGACGTACAGGATACTGGGCAGGATGTTAGTGCAGCCTTTGTCTATGCGTATTTTCTATCACTGTCTGTACTTGTTTTATTGTGAGCCTACGTTGGAAAGCTAAACATTATGGAAGCATTATTTATCAATCTAGCTATTCAGTGTAATAGTCCTATTAGTGAGATAAAACACACTGATGTTCTGAAAATGAATGGCTAATTTCTGCAGCAAAAGAGCCTGCACTCATGGTGTGTGCACTGGTTGCTAAGTGAGTCAGCAAATCTCTGTTCATAAATATTTCAGGATCGTTTATTAAGACTAGTAACTGAGCAACGACAGGATGCAAAAATAATTTACATATATTTCTGTAAAGTCTGACAGGTTAATTACAAAATAATTAATAAGTTTATCATCAGTCTTAGAATAAAATGAGAAGCTAATGAAAATGGATCAAGGTATCTGTAGGCTGAAAGGGTAGAGGGTACGTATTTGCTTTGTTGGACAGGTAAATCTAACATAATTATTTTATCACTTTTTTCTTCTGATTGCTCTCGAGAAACATTCACATCTAAGTTTGCTGTCATGCCTTAAAATGTTGAGTAGCTCATCTTATTATAAATATATAGAACAATGTGGTTGTAAAACATGATTCTGTCTAATATGGACTTTTAAAAGGCAACCCTTTAGAGATGGACATTGAGAATGCAGAGAATGAACTAAATTAAATTTCTTATGGCAGGGATTTGGAAAGCATGGCCACCTTCAATATAATTTACCAAAGAAGAAGAGATGCAGTTGTTAGAAAGACCAGAAAGCTTAAGATTGTTTATTTATTAATTATTCATTTATTTGTCTTTGTTTACTGGGAAAGTACAACTGGGTAATATTTATTTTCAGAGGTGGCCTGGGGAAAAAAGCTCCATTTGGTTACATTGCATTATACTAAGTTCCACTTAAACACCGGGTAGTTATATTTCTATTTACATTTATACACAAACAGTAGTTTCATTTATACATTCTAAGATTTTACAGAGGAGGAAGTTACTAAAGAGAAAGCCCACTTGTAGCTTAGTAGATTGTACAGGCAGCAGTTATGTGCAAAAATTGTTTTGTCACTTGATTGAGTAGTTGAGAGTATTTTGTTTAAGGAGAGTATCTGGAGAGTATTGTATGGTGAACATAAAGTCTTAACCTTATGATGAGCATGTGGATGACCAGGACTGGTTAACATGTTGTTTAACTAGTGGTTTAAAAGTATTGAGTTTGACAGACTTTATTTGTGTGGTGATATTATTCCAGAGTTTAGCAATGTACTGGGAGTACTGCAAGTCTCCTTCAGCATTATTTGACTTATGTGTAAGTAATAAGAATGTGTTACTAGAACAGAGGTCCCTTCCTCTACAGAGGGCAGTAGTAAGTTTTGTAGTTAAAGGCATTTTTCTGAATGATGAATGAGTTTGTGTGCTGTTGTTAGTTGTGAATATGGGGTCTATATTATGTGATCGAAGAATCTCTTCTTCGAACACATAATAATCAACACATATACAGCAAACACTGTAAACCACAAACAGCCATGTCCTCAAATTCTTTCCTCTGGAAAAAAATTCACGTGGCCGTAAAATAAAAAAACAAAGTTTAAAACATTAATTAAGTGGGGGATTCACCCCCAACACCCCCCTAACTAAATATACCAACTCCGAGATCTCTACATTGAAGAAAAGGGCAATTCCCGATAACAGCCAACTGAATTTTTCCCGAGGAAAAAATCTGAAGATGTGGCCGTTTATGGTTTACAACGTTCGCTGTATATGTGTCGATTATTATGTGTTCGAAGAAGAGATTCTTCGATCACATAATATAGACATGAGATTATGTTAGGTAACTGTGTGGTTCAATCCAGTTTAATTGCTTTAAGCTATGACAATGGTGGGTCCTATGAGGGAGACTGGTGGTAAATTTAGTTATTTTATTGCAGCAGGAGGCAAATCTCTTTCTTTGACTATTATTTAAGTTTGTTAGGATAGGAGTGGTGTATAAGATAGTTGTTAATAAGAAGGTGGTAGATAGAATTTTTCTTGCAGTATCTGTATGGAATCTATTAATTCTATAAAGGGAGCCTAGCTTCTGGAGTGTAGATTTAATAGTGTGCAGTATATGCTGGTCATATTTGAGGCTATCATCTATTATAATGCCTAGAAGTTTATTGTGAGTTACAGTTTGAATGACAGTATTATTTGCTGGCTTTATGGTAAAAGAGTAGTTTTGATTTTGGCAACTTTTTTTAAGGTAAAAAGCATTAACTTAATTTTCCTGGGGTTGATAAGGAGGTTTGATTCTTTGAGCCAGGTTTCTACAGAGGAGAAAGATTTTTGGGTAATATCTTGGAGCTTATTTATTGTTAAGGATGCACATATTAATAGGTTCATAGATTCATAGGTAGGTACTAGGCTATTGGCCCTAGCATCCATATAAGCCTAGCCAAAAAGATACCCTGGCTTTCGCCACCCAAGAAAATTATTTTCCTGTGCCCCTGTCAAGTAGAACCACAGAAGTGATCCCCGAGGTGAATTTCCTATTACCCATCCAATCGTCAAGATTTTTCTTGAAGAGTGCTAATGAGGAGCTCTGTTTGACATAGATAGGTAGTCTCTTCCAGAGTATGGGAAGTCTCTGGGACAGGAATCTATCCCTGGAGCATGTTCTGTTTATTGTGGCGACAAGGTTTAGGTCCCTAGAGCATGTAGCTTGTAGGGATTGGGATTCTTTAAGTGGAGCATGTCCAACAGCTCTGGGTTGAGTCATTTGCATACTGAACTAAACTAGCATGGTGAGTGGAGGTGTGGAAGTCATTAATAAATATATTAAATAGGAGAGGACCCAGGATAGAGCTCTGAGGGACACCTGTATTGGCAGGTTAAAAGGATGAGTATATTTGTTGATATTTAATTGCTTGTTTTCTTCCAGATAGGTAACTAAGGAACCATAACAAGGAGTATTGTGAAAGTCCTACTGCGGAGAGCTGAATGAGATTGTCATCTATTAAATTGGTGTGAGACAGTATCAAATGCCTTTGACACGTCTAAGAACATGGTGGACACAAGCAGACCATCGTTTCGATGTTGGTTTATTATATTGGTAAAATGTAGTAGCGCAGTAGTGGTGCTGTGCTGAGGCCTAAAGCCATGGTGTGTTTCTGAAAGCATGTTATTTGAAGTTACGTATTGCATCAGCTGCATATGGATGCATTTTTTCTAATATTTTGGAGAGGGGGGGACAGTATCACTACTGATCTGCATACTGTAGTCATTAAACTCTGTAGATGTGCCAACTTTGTGGAGTGGTATGATATAAGATTTTTTCCACAGTGATGGGATATATCTTTCTGCTATGGGCCTATTAATTAGTATCGACACAGGGAAGGCTATGACTTCTGTGGTCATTTTTAGGTAGTTTGATGGTAGCTGGTCTACAGTTATGGAAGATATTTTTTGTTTAAGGAGCAACTTCCTTATGAGTGAGGTAGGTTGTTATGTCTTTCGAGTTTTTCCCGGTTAGGGGTCGCCACAGCAGAATTCCGGTCCGCCAATGATTGGTAGTTGATTTTTACGTGCCGAGTTACCAGCCCTGATGCACAACCTTCAATGAAGGTAAGCCCATTCACGCATGTCTCCAAGCAGAAGACGCTCTAGCTGAGAATCGAACTGGACAGCGTCTTACTGTGAGGTGACAATGCTACCGCAGCACCTGGACTAAAACTGATGAGATGCTGGTGATTTTGATTGGACAGAGGGATAGAGAGAGAGGGGGCAGATGTATTAGCATCTAAGAAAGATAATATTGATTGCATAAATCAGGAATTAAACTGTGCGGGGATAGAGTCTGTCATAGTCTATTTTTGGAGAGGGAGCAGTGGTCTGGCCAGAGAGGAATAGTTAATTTAGTGATGAGCAAAAAAGTTTTGGGTTGTTTTTATGTTTATCTTGTAGGTTGGTATAGCATGTTTATGTATTCTGTTTGACATGGAGTTTTGCAAGGTTTCTAAGATGTCTAAATTGCTGGAAGGCATTTTGAGTTCTATTTTTATATCAGTTTTTCCAGGCTTTATCCCATTTTATTGATATTTTTTGTTTCTATTGTCAGCCATGGTGTGGGGTAGGACTTTACTCTTTTATTATGTACTGGTACTAGATTATTTAAGGTCTGTAAGAATATGTTATTAAAGTGTTCTACAGCATTATCTAGTGGCATTGTTCTAAGTATATTCCAGTTATATTGTTTGTATTTCATTGAAAATATCATTGCTGAAATTGGTTGTATTTCATATTTGATTATAGACAGATAATATGTTTATCTAGGTTATAGTGAGTTCTAATAGCATATGTCGGTATGTGGTCACTTATAGGTTCATAGGTTCATAATTGTTTACTAGGCTAATGACCACAAGGGCCTTTTTAAGCCTAGCCATGCACCCAAAATCTCTGACAAGTTCTGATACCCTTGATAAGTCTAAGCATGGGTGGGAGATGGACCATTTACAGGTTACCTGTGTCCGTTAGAGACATAGGTGCTAAACCAGGGATGAATTTCCAGTTTCCCATCCAATTGTCCAAGTTGCACTTGAAATGGGTTAGGAAGGAACTCTGCTTCACATGGATGGGGAGTCAGTTCCATAGTCAGGGTGAGCGTTCGCGGTTTAGGGTTTTCATTCTTGTAATATAGACCCTCTGGGATACATACCTATCTCTCCAGCAAGTCCTATTTATATCACAGGCAAGGGGTAAGTCTTTAGAACTGGTAATTCTGGTGCTGTTTATTTTGTGGATATGCAGGAGGTCCATTAGAGTGGGGTCTGAGAATGCCCTGTATGCCGGGCATAGTCTCCCCTCAAAATCCTGTAGGAGACAGAATACAAGGATAGGGCCTTGAGGCGGCCTGCATAGGACATTTTACTTATGCCCTGTATTATTTTAATGAGGAACCTCTGTGTACATACCAGTTGTTGGATATGCCTGGTTAGGTACATACCAAAAGGGGCATTATACTCATCAATGATAGGTCTGATGAATGTTGAATAGAGTGGAACAAGAACTTCCTTGGACTTAGATGCCATACCTTTGTTTATAAGTTGCACAACATAGACAGATTTCCTCACCACTGTAGTCATGTGATGATCAAAGGCTAGATTACTATATATGTGTGTCCCTAAGTCCCTGACTGCTGGGTCAACTCTAAGGGGTGTGTTGTCAATATGATAATTGCCAGGGATGGATGACTTCTGAAAGGATACTATTATGCATTTCTTGGCATTTAGTTTTAGTCCATGGCTCTGACAACAGTTGTTTCTCTGTGTCAGCCCCTGCTGGAGAACATTTGTGTCAGTGTGAGAGTTAGAGATAGCCCCTAATTTGCAATCTGCAAATTTAGTCAGCCAGAGACCACTGATATTGGCCTTGACTTCTGAGAAGTAAATGTCAAAAAGGAGTGGTCCAAGGACTGATTTCTGAGGGACTCCACTTGTGACTGGCCTCTTTGTAGAGATGGACTTCCCAATTCTAACTTCTTTGGTCCTGTCTGTGAACCAGCTGGCTATCCACTGGGTGACATATGGGTTTGTACCTAACCTCTTGAGTTTGTCAACAATGCCTGTGTGGGGTATTGTGTCAAATGCCTTGGCCAGGTCAAGGTAGGCAGTGTGCACAATTTTGTCCTCATCCATTACTTTGGTGACCTCCTCAAAGAAGTCCACCAAGTTGAGTAGGGATGATCTGCCCTTGACGAAACCAAACTGGGTTGGGTCCAGTGTCTGGAGGTTTACTATATCTTTATTGATCATCTCCATGATAATTCTTCCACTGGCTTTACATACATGACTAGTGAGACTTACGGGTCTGTAGTTTCCAGGGCCTGTGGATGGCTCACCTTTGTGTAGGCGGATAACTGTTGCCTTTCTCCATTCATGAGGCATGTCACCTGTTTGGAGGCTACAGGAGTGCAGGTTTTATTTTTACTTCAAAGGAGACTATTTTGTGATCTGATCTTACCAGGGAAGGCATTACAATAGGGGTTGTTATTAGTGAGGACCAGATTCAGTATTGCTGTACCCCTGGTTGGTGTATTTATTATCTGGTCCAGGGGATTTGTGTTTACAAAATCCAGGAATCTCTGTGCCTATACATTTGGTGTCATATAGGATTCCCAGTTAATAGTGGGGTAATTAAAGTCACACATGAATATGGTATTGGGTTGGATGGTTAGTGTTTCTAATAAGTTTAAATACATGGTATGGGTTTCCTGGGTCATAGAGGGGGACCTATAGCTTGCAAGAAAGTGGTATTGGATTTTACCTATGATGATTTGAACATGGAGCAGCTCGAGTGCATTGTCCTGTTTGACCAGCCTTGAAGTATATTTATTTTTGATGTAAATAGACACACCTCCACCTTTAGTCCCGGCTTGTGAAGTAGCTGAACTAAATGTGTGGAAGGTATTATAACCTTGCACTGTTGGTGTGCTCTCCACAGCTTTAAACCAAGACTCAGTGACCGCACAGACATCAGCATTCCATAGGATAAAGAGAGCTTCTATGGAGCAGAGTTTTTTGTTTAGACTCCTAGCACTGAGCAGTAATACCTTTAGATTTTCATGGGTTTGATTTGCTATGTTGAAAGTACTTTCAGTTTGGCATTGCCTAAAAAGGCACTATAGAGGAAGAAAATGTTTTAGCTAATATTCAAAAGCCTAGAGGGGAGAGGTACAGACCATCCCTGGCAAAGCAGCATGGTCTGTTAACCATCTCCTTTCATCTCACCTCAGGCTTTGTGCCCACTGAATGGCACACAGCAACAGTTATCCCACTCCACAAAGGGGGAGCCACCATGGACCCCGGGAACTACTTCCCCATTAGCCTGACAAGCCTGGTCTGCAAGGCTGTGGAGCGAATCATCATGGAACTTATAAACAATGACACTGGTAATCTCCAAACTCTGGACCCTACCCAGTTTGGGTTTGTAAAAGGCAGATCATGTCTCCTAAACCTGATAGACTTCTTTGAAGCGGTCACCAAAGCTGTAGATGAGGGTAAGGTGGTACACACAGCCTATCTAGATCTCGCCAAGGCTTTTGACACCATCCCCCACTCTGGAATTATAGACAAAACTCACTAAACTAGGTATAAATCCCTATGTCACAAGATGGGTTGTCAACTGGCACACTGACCGAACACACACTGTGAAAGTAGCAGACTCTAAATTCAACTTCAGACCAGTGACAAGTGGAGTACCACAGGGTTCAGTCCTAGGTCCTCTCCTGTTTGGTATCTACTTCTCTGAAGTTCAGGCTAACACAGAAGGTCTTTGGCTAACAAAGTTCGCAGATGACTGCAAACTAGGAGCCATAATCAAATCTCCTAATGATGTGGACATCCTACAAAAGGGCCTTAGTGAGACAGATGCCTGGTGTCAAAGCCATGGCCTCAAGCTCAATGCCAAAAAGTGCATTGTCATCCCTTTTGGTAAAAACTCTGTACCCATGAACTACCACATAGGCGGTAGTCTACTTAACACCGAAAGTGTGATAAGAGACCTTGGGACACAGGTGGACAGTAGTCTCTCCTTTGATAATCACATCACCACAGTAGTCAGGAAATCCTTCTATGTGGCACACCTCATCAGAAAAGGTTTCTCATCCAGGAAAAAAGAGGTCATTATTCCCCTCTGCGCATCACTTATTAGACCCATTATAGAGTACAATGCCCCTTTTGGTATGTACCTCGCAAGACATCTACAACAACTGGAAAGGCCACAGAAATACCTCACAAAGAGGATTACTGGCCTCAAACAGATGCCCTACACAGACCGTCTCAAAAAACTCCAGCTTTACTCTGTCGCATATCACCTACTCAGAGGCAATCTCTGCCTAACATACAAAGCTATGTCAAACCCAGAGCTGTTGGACATGCTCCACATAAAGAAATCCCAATCCCTCTGAGCTACATGCTCTAAGGACCTAAACCTTGTCACCACAATAAACAGAACATGCTGGAGGGATAGATTCCTGTCTCAGAGACTTCCCATACTCTGGAACAAACTACTTATCTATATCAAACAAAGCCCCTCATTAGCACTCTTCAAAATAATCTTGATGATTGGATGGGAGATAGGAAATTCACCCCAGGGATCACTTCTGTGGCTCTGCTTGACAGGGGCACAGGAAAATAATTTTCTTGGGTGGCAAAAGCCAGGGTACTGTTTGGCTAGGCTTGTATAGGCCCTAGAGCCAACAGCCTAGTACCTACCTATGAACCTATGAACCTATGCTGACAAATATTGCACCCTCTTAGAATGACACCAGAAACTAAGCCAATTATTAATCAATCATCTTTTGTTCATATTGTGGCATCATCCTTGTAGAAGGGAAAATCCTGCTTAATGCTAGGCTCATATCAGTCTGAGACACATATTCTGAGAGCTCCATGATTTTTCTCTTCATATAGTCTAGAGAGGTACATCTAAGGGCATTTACTCCCACATGGACTATGACTGAGTCATATTGGTAATTGGGGTCCAATGACCTGACTGCATGCATAATGTGGTGGATCCTAGCCCCTGATAAGCAACTGACTGTAACTTTCTCTTTACACAGCCTGGTGAGGGCTGGTGTGGTTTAGTGGTAGAGCACCAGACTCCCAAGTACAGGTATGTGAGCTTGAGGCCTGCATGCCCAAACTATTTTTTAGATCTCTGTGGCCTAGTGGATTAGTGCAGTAGGCTGTGAGAGGGACATTAGTGTGTCCCACGATGGAGTCTGCAATGACTAAAATGTTGGATTGTGTGGTGACTTGCCTTATGGGCTTAGCGGTAGAGACTTCATGAGATGTAGCTGTATGTGTTGATGTGGATGTTGTATTAAAAGAGTGCATTAGGGGCTGCTGAGGGTATTTGTTATGTGTACTTCTCTAGGAGGTTTTCTGCTTTGAATTGTGCATGGTGGTTACAGCGTGTGTACTACTGACAACCTTATTGACATTAGGAATACTTTTATGTGAGAGTTTTGCCTCCAGTGACATTGTGTAAATACATCTCTCACATACCATATCAGTTTGTTTGAGAATTAACTGGTTGGCAGTAAACATGAGGCAATTTCTACATTTCCTCAGGATGCCCATATCACCAAGCTGGTAACAGAGACTGTAGGAAAGTTCATATTCATGACGACAGACCCTTTTTTATTGATTAGACAGTTGAAGTGAGAATATCAATCACTGTCAGGAGTATCTGGTTTGCTGTCTGAGAAGTAGCCAGTTTGTCTGATTTGTTTGTAAGAATCCAGTCTAATGTTAAGTGTCTCCTTGAAGTTTTATTGATTCTAGTAGGTGTGGTTAGTAATTGTCTGAGTTGTACAAATTTATGAATTCAGTGGGAGTATTGGAATTTATGAGTTGCCAGTCTATATTTAATTTAAGTCTCCAACTATTATAGTTTCATTGTTACTTTGCTGGGATATCCAATACAGGATGCTTTCAGCAGTATCAATGTTATTCCCTGGTGGTATATAAATTGTTGTTAAATATATAGTTTTCATATTGTTGATTTCTACGAGTGTTATTAGATATTCAGCATTGTTTAATTTGGGTATTTCCTGTAGAAGTAAGCTTATGGTTAGGGAATTATTACAGATGATTGCTACACTACCTGTACACTTGTATTATCTGTCATGTCTGAGTATATTGTGTCCTGGGGGGGGGGGGATCCTGTCATGTCTGAGTATATTGTGTTCTGGGGGGGGGGGGGTCTCATTATCCTTTATTTCTTTTTTAACTAGGTTTCAGTAGCCTTGACTACATCAGGAGTGTATGTGACAAGGTAGGCATTTATGTCATGGACTTTATTGCACATAGTTCTTAGGTTCATATTTAGTAAGGTGAGTCTGGATTCTGTTTCTGTTGAGATATATTAGGTGATTGATTTATTTTGGGGTTGGAAGTGATGGTTTTCTGAACAGTGGGACCTGGGTTGGGGTGAATATCTCCACACATTTTTTGAATTGTTATTTTACAGAGGGAAGAGTGTGGCCAGTTATATTTTGGTCTTGGTTTGGTATTTGATCGTAAATTTGGATTACTTAGTTTTGAGATATTTATAGATAAATAAATCAGATATGGGTTGTTTGTAGAGATAGGGTGTTATGGAGAAAGACAAGTTGGGTAGATGTTGATATTCTTTGTGAGGACTGATGGAAGTCTTATGTATTCGAATGAAGTGGATTTGATAATTGGTGATGAAGGCTAGGAGAGTGAGGATGAATTGTAAAATAATCTGAGTTAGGGACATCTTATTTAACTTGGGTTTTATCTTTGTAGTAAATTAGGATTAGAAAATGTTGGGAGGCTACTGGGTTGGTTGTAGAGATGTAACGTTACAAGGGCAAGGAGAAGGAGGGTTTGAGAGAGAGTCTTGGGGGGTAAACTAGAGTGGTTGTTAGTTTTGGGAGTAATTCTGTTGATTGTTTTTTTTCTGGAGGGGACTGATGGCGTTGGTTTGAGGACTATGTGGGTGATGCTAAGGAAGTATAAATTTAAAATAAGAGGGGGTGTATGGGAATTGGGGGTAGAGTAGGGGAGTGGAATGAGCCCGAGCATTAGTGAGGGTGAATGAAGTGGGTTGAAAACTTGGCAAGGAGACAGAGAAAAACAATCAATGACTTAACTTAAACAGTTGCAAATCTGCAGAGAGAGATAATCAAAAGGAGCAACAATGCTGTTTAAAAGGCCTTTGTGCTAGTAGATGAAAGTCTTGATTTGCTATATAACAGTTTTAGTAGGAGAGTTTGTCCAGTATCACCTTGACCTGACTAATGGTGATAATATTAAAAAACTGCACTTGACTGTTTGAACAGCTGTGTAATTTAAGGAGGTTTCTATGGACTTTGAAATGCAATGTCCAAAGGCTACCCCACCCCCCACAGGTCAGCAAACAATGAGAAAAAGTTAGGCAGAATGCAGAAGTGCAGCTCTGGAAAAATACTGGCTCAGAAATGAAAGTAGTTACACAAGAGAAATAAACTTAAGGGAGACAGTGAACTGCTAAAAACAATAAACTGAGCGCAGTTAACAGAGAAAGTACCAAATGGAACTGCTGTTGTCTAAGAAATGGAGCTATTATAGTTGGCAAAGTTCTTTGTTTTAGGCTGCCATAGTATTTATAATTTACATAAAAATGTAGCCCACAGGCTGGTGTTAAAACTGCAGACTTCACTGTTACATACATATCTCTTTGCTTGCAGGGACACTTCTACAGAAAAATAAAAACACACTAAAGAGACAGTTGAGTGCACTGAGTCAATGCTGACTGTGCACAAATACTAGCTCAGAGCTGAAAGTGGTTTAATAACTGTCTTGGTCAAGCAGAAATAAAGAAGGACAAGGGGAGACCAAGGGTGGCTTCCTTGAAGGCATGCAGTTCCACTAAAGAAAGACAGTAGGATATAAATAATGGGAGCTGGGAGTAGGACATTTAGAAGAAGTGAAGAAAATATAAGAAAAAGAAATTGTTTGAGTAAGAGCAGTACGAGTAAATGTCAGTGTCTGTTAGGAAGTACAGAGTACAAGCTGACCAGCAGGATGTCAGTGGTGGAGGGTTTACAGATTATAATGTTATTGCTTACAAACTAGGATACTGAAGCACTTATCTTCAGACTAGTCACTACACAGGCTAAAATTCGCAAAGACTGGATGCCCTAACACTTACTTAAAGCACAAGGTCAGATGTGGTACACAGTTTGTCCAAAAAATGGTAGGTAGAGTGAATGGACTCAGACTGCATATTAGATGAGCCTGCTGTTCATATGCTTTAGGGATGTTTCCAGTGAATTTAAAGCACAAGAGTAGAGGTGGTACACAGTTTGTCCTAAATAATTGGTGCATGGATTGAGTAGACTCAGACTGCCTATTGGATGTCTTTCCTATAAAAAGTAATTATAGTTGTTAGTAAGGCCAGTAAGTTTAAGTTTATGTAACCTTTCCTGTCTCCTCTTAAGAAACAAACAAAACAAACAAACAAACAAAAAACTGAACTAACCTGGCTAAGCAAATATGAATAGAACTATGCCGGTATAATCAGAAAGGTTGTTGTTGTATAGGATGCATGCTTTCAGACTTTGAAGCAAAAACCATCAAGCTAATGGAGAATGCCCCCCCCCCCCCCAACGTTTTTAATTAAAATGATCAGACTGGGTGTGGGAAGGGAGGTTAAGCAAAATGTGTTGCTTCCGACGTTCTGTAGAGGAATAAGGGATGAAACAGTCTTGGTCAAAACAGTCTGATGTCTTAGTATGTAAGAGCATAAGATAAGAAAACTTGGTTAATTTGTCCTTACTGTTGCAGACAACTTGTCTGATGAAGATGCAAGGAACATCAGTGAAAGCAAATACTACAGAGTGTTTAATTTGTCTGAGGTCTGTTGGCCTGTACTTTTATGATGGTACTGAACTGGTTTAAATATCTTTATTTTTGGCACTGTGAATCCATATTTGTCAGTCAATAAATAATTTAGGTCCTTCAAAGAGGTGAAATGTGTCCAGATTTAGGTGTTTGAACCTGAATATGAGCAGGAAAAATATGAGAAATGTTTGCATGTACAACCACAGAAATGCTGCATTATGACAAGTATCATTTATTTGGATTTGCCTTTATTAGCCAGAATGTACCCATAAACACTTAAAAAGTAAAAAGTCATGGACATTCAGAAGCCATGTAGATAAACACTGGTACGTCCTTAAAGTTTATTTGCATATATCCCATGGGCCTCCAGTACAGGAGATTTAAGGTATCATACAGTGAAAACTCTAATTGTTTTTTTCTTGCGGCTTTTACTGAATGGTTTGTCTGTACGGCCTTTTTACCTTTTGCTTTGGCTGTTTTAAAAAGTAGGGATGATTGAGGATGAAATGTCAGTAAGGCTAAAAAGTTAGCAAGTTAGTAGAGCACTTCAAACATGGTATATAAAAGTATAACATTTTAGGTGGTAAATTAAGGTTTGGTGGATCTTGGATGGCTTTGTTGACAAGAGTAAGTTAGGGGTATATAATAACATTTATCACAGGACTGCATTGGGAAATTGTGGGTGCTGATGACAGGAACTGTAGACTGCAAGGATTTGCATTGTTAGAAACATGAAGAATCCCAGAAAAGTGGTGATATAATAGAAATTAATAGACAGAGCACCACAAGACTGGTGATATAATAGAGATTTTGATAATATATTATCTCAGTAAAACTAGTCCTGACAGATGTTGTTTCACAGTCTTCTACTTGAGAGAAATGACTGTTAAATGCAGATGTAATAGTAATTGAGATGTTCAAAGGTTCATAGGTTGGTACTAGGCTATCGGCCCTAGGGCCTATACAAGCCTAGCCATAACAATTCCCTGGACATTTCTTCCCACAATATTTACTTCCCTGGACCCCTGTCTAGCAGGGCGACTGACATGATCCCCGGGGTGAATTTCGTATATCTCATCCAATCGTCAAGGTTCCTTTTGAAGAGGGCCAAGGAGGCGCTCTGCTTGACATGTATGGGCAGTCTATTCCAGAGTATGGGGAGTCTCTGGGTCAGGAACCTATCTCTCCAGCATGTTTTGTTCATTGTGATGACAAGGTTTAGCTCCCTGGAGTGTGTGGCTCTGAGGGATTGAGATTTCTTTAAGTGGAGCATGTCCAACAACTCAGGGTTTGACATGGCCTTGCATGTTAAGCAGAGATTGCCTCTGAGTAGATGATATGCCACAGAGTATAGCTGGAGTTTTTTTAGATGGTCAGCATAGGGCATCTGCTTTAGGCCTGTGATTCTTTTAATGAGGTATTTCTGTGGCCTTTCCAGCTGTTGCAGATGTCTTGTGAGGTACATACCAAATGGGGTGTTGTACTCTATAATGGGTCTAATGAGGGATGAGTACAGTGGAACAATTACCTCCTTTTTTCTGGATGAAAAGCCCTTAGTGATGAGGTGTGCCACATAGAAGGATTTCCTGACTGTTGTGGCAATGTGGTTATCGAAGGTGAGACCACTGTCCACCTGTGTCCCTAAGTCTCTCATCACACTTTCGGTGTTTAGTGTACTGCCACCTATGTGGTAATTCATGGGTACATGTTTTTTACCAAAGGGGATAACTATACATTTCTTGGCATTAAGCTTGAGCCTATGGCTCTGACACTAAGCATCTGTTTCTGTAAGGCCCTTTTGTAGAATATCCACATGATTTGGGGATTCAATAATGTCTCCCAGTTTGCAGTCATTTGCGAACTTTGTTAGCCATAGTGTTGGCCTGTACTTCAGAGAAGTAGATGCCAAACAAGAGCGGTTCCAGGACTGAACCCTGAGGTACTCCACTTGTCACTTGTCTAGAGCTGGATTTGGAGTCGGCTACTTTTATAGTCTGGGTTCTGTCAGTAAACCTATTGGCAACCCATTCAGTGATGTAGGGATTTATGCCCAGCTTAGTAAGTTTATCTATGATTCCAGAGTGAGGGATGGTGTTGAAGGCCTTGGCGTGGTCCAGATAGGCTGTGTGGATTGCCTTACCCTTGTCCACAGCTCTGGAGACTGATTCGAAGAAGTCAATCAGGTTCAGGAGACAAGATCGGCCATTCACAAACCCAAACTGCGTGGGGTCCAGTGTTTGAAGGTTGCCAATGTCTTTGTTTATAAGTTCCATGATAATGCGTTCCATGCCCTTGTAGATCAAGCTCATCAGACTGATGGGATGTTAGTTCCCGGGATCCAAGGTGGATCCCCCCTTGTGGAATGGGATAAGTATAACTATGTGCCACTCAGTGGGTGCAAAGCCTGAGGTGAGGCTATGATTAAACATGACGTGAGGTGCCAGTTCATTTTGTAGTTCATGTAGTACACAGCCCGGGATGTCATCAGGTCCCATGGATGCTGTATTCTTAGCTTTGGAGAGTGCGGTTTCTACCTGTATGGCCGTGACTACCAGAATTTGCCAATCTTTTGGTATTGAGATGGGCCCTTTAGGGGGTGAGAGGGGGGTGAAGTTGGCACTAAATCAATCTGACAGGATATTGGCACTATCCTTGGGATCAGTATATTTAATGCCATTCTGTTGTAGCTCACAGCAGATCTGAGCATTGCCATTTAGATTCCTGACATAACTATAGAATGCCTTGTGGTTATCTTTGGAATACTTGCCAGTTTTATTTTTGTAACTAGCTTTGGAGGATTTTATGAGGGATCTCAGCTTCTTACTGAGGCTGGTAAGGGAGTTTTTTGCATCCTGGGATTTTCCTCTTTTCTACAACAGTTTCTTCCTTCTGTTGTATAGTTTGTTTATGGCAGGGGACCACCAGACTGGCTTCCTTTTTTGGAGGAGAGTGTATTGGTTCTATTTGGGATGGCATGATTCATGCACGAGTGGATGTGCTCGTACAGTGCCTTAGTGTAGGATTCAGCAGTCGAACTTTCAGCTCCCGTCTGCATGGATGTCATGAAGTTCATCACTTCTGACTTGAATAGCATGAAGTTGGCTTTGGAGAAGTTTTTTATGGAGGTTTCCTTTCTGGGGGGTGGGAGTGGGATGTGGATGTCAAGTGTGATTAGCTTATGGTCAGACCTGACCAATGAGGGGGTGACCACTGGTGTGGAGTAACTATCTCCCATGTTGGTAATGACCAGGTCTAGGATATTGCAGCCCCTGGTGGGACAATGGATTAGTTGATCCAGGGCATTGAAATTTATGAATTCCAAGAACCGTTTGAAAAGGTGTTGGTACCCGAGTAGTTTTCCCAGTTAATGGCAGGGTAGTTTAAATCATCCAGTATTAGGCTGGTTGTATCTTAATATTTTTCAGTAGGTTTAGAAAGGTGTAGTGAGAATCTTGGGGCATAGTGGGGGATCTGTAGCAAGCTACAATTTGGATTGCAGTCTTACCTAGTGTTAGTTGCACCTGGAGAATTTCAGATGCATTGTGTTGGGCAACTAGCCTGGAGGTGTGAATATCCTTGGTGTATGGACACTCCTCCACCTTTAGTGTTTCGGTCTTGGTTTGGTGGCCAAAAAGTGTGGTAAGAGTTGTAGCTCTGTTTTGCAAGGGTGCTCTCTGGAGCCTTGAACCAGGTATCAGTTACTGCACAGATATTGATGTTCTCCATTGCCTTGAGGGAGTGCATTTTGAGGTGTAGACTTCTAGCATTGAGTAGCATTACCTTCAGATTTTGCATGCTTGTATCTGTTATGGTGGTGGTTTTGTCCTTTGAACCTTGCCTAAAAAAGGCACTATAGGGGTGGTAAGAGCTTTAGCCAGTAACCTGAATCCCAGGGGCAACAGGTGCAGACCATCTCTGGCAAAGCATTGTGGTTTGTCGATCATGTCATCCCAGGCAGACAGATACTGGATCCCCTTTGAATGACATCAGAAGCTTAGCCAATTGTTGAAGTCAATAATTTTGTCCTTATACTGTGGTATCATTCTGGGCAAAGGCAGAATGCTACTCAGGGCTAGGGTCATACCTGCCTGGGCCACATGATCTGAGAGCTCTTCCATGTCTCTTTTCATGTAGTCCAGGGAGGAACATCTCAAGTCATTCACTCCAACATGGGCAATGACAGAGTCGTATTTGAACTTGTTGTGGAGTGACTTGAGTGCATGCGTTATGTGGCGGACCCTGACACTCGACAGGCAGTTGACTGTAATTTTCTCCTTGTTCAGCCTGGTGAGTGGGACATCAGTGTACCTGACTATAGAGTCACCTGTGACTAAAGTGTTGGGTACGTTGTCTTGCCATAGGGGCTGTTGTTGGGAGGCACACTGGTGTTGTGAGCTATGTGTCACTTTGGTTGTGACTGGTGTTTGTTTGCATTTCAGCTTCGGAGGTCCTTCTTGCTTGGGCAGGTTAATGTTAAGGGCCTCCGCATATTTTGGTTTAGTGTTGCTATGTGGGGGGTTGATGGTGTGGCTTTTGAAGGGCTATGTGTTGCTTGAGGTATAGTGCAGGTGTTAACCTTCTCCTCTCGACTGTCTAGCACAATCTTGGCTGGAGAGAGCTTTGCTTCCAGTTTGGCTATGTAAGTGAATCTCTCGCAGGTTGTAGTGTTGGGTGGTAGGAGGAGGGGGTTGTCTGTGTACATGAGGCTGTAGCTGCATTGCCCCAGTATACCCAGATTCACCAGGTGGACAGGAGAAATCACCTGAAGCTGACCCTTGGACATGTCTGTTCAGGTGCTTTTTTTGTAAAGTACAAGAGCTGTTTTCCCTTACCTTTGCAAGGTACTTTGCAATTATAGGCTTAGTGCCTACGATTAATTTCTCCTTATTAACAAGGAGAATTGAGTGCTTGTATCAGTTTAAGGCTTCCTAGTGCTTTCCAGGAGGTTCTAGAGCAAGTGCTAGTCACAGGGGTTCAGACTTTAGTGCTACTACTGAGAAACCAGCTAGTTCTAAGAGAAAATTTGAAGAGCAGACTTCCTGGCACCTGGAATAGTTTAACCATAGCCCCACAGTGCTGCATGATGCAAAAAACATGCAAACACACACATTTCTAAATCCGAAAGTTGAAAGGGATAGAAATCAGCCCAAAATGCCTAACAAAATTACAATTTCAGAGCTGGAAACCACTCCTCTAGTGTTAGATAGGCAGTACAATGCTCTCCACTCCCGCTGGTAAGCAGTAGGGCTTCCCTCTACTGCAGCAAGGTCTGGATAGCTCTGAACACAGAAAATAAAGTCCTGAGACAAACAAAGCCTGGGATCTGGACTATACTAGCTAGAAAAGGTGGGGAACAAGCAAACAAGATAGTATTTTATTGTTGTTAAAACAGGCTAAACAATGCAATAATACAGTAAATAAACACAGAAAAGGCTAGCACACTTGACTGTGTATCCCTAAACAGTAAATGCAATTAAAACTCTACAAAATTAGCAATTTAAAACTTTTTAAATGAAGCAAGGCAAGTGCACAACTGAAAAACGATTTAAGAGGCAGTAATACAGTAAAATAAGTAGCTAGTCTACATATACAGAAAAGTCTATATATATGTATATAGAAAAGCAGCTAAAACAACACTAAAACAATTCAGATGCAGTGCAACCTAGAGCACTTGAGTTGTAGCAATATTAAGGCAAATACAGTTTTAATAAATGCACTAAAATATACTCTATATTTCCAAAATTATTGAGAAGCACAGTCAGAACACATGGAGATTCAGGCAATTTATTGTTTTGTAGGTAATGACCCCTGAGAGTGTGCTATCATGACATTATATGATGTCCTTATCAGGCTACCATTAGAGCTTTCAGGCCTACAGTGCATTGCTATGATCATGTGACAGTGTCCTTTTATATCCTACCCTTCAGCTGACAAATGACTGATTACATGCGCAATGATCTTTGTACTTGTGTACTTTTTGTCATTACCTGGATTATTTTTGTTTCATAGTTAAATTTAGTATAGAATCTTGTCTGATACTAATCTTTGCCATAACTCTCCGTAAGTCATCTCCAAAATGTGGTATACTACCTTTCATGATATGGAACAGATAGGTTTGTTTGTTTGTTTGTGTCTTTCGGCTTTTCCCAGTTAGGGGTCGCCACAGCGGAACTCCGGTCCGCTAATGATTGGTAGTTGATTTTTACGTGCCGAGTTACCAGCCCTGACGCACAACCTTCAACAAAGGTACACTCATTCACGTATGTCTCCACGTAGAAGACGCTCTAGCTGTGAATTGAACCGGACAGCGTCTTACTGTGAGGCAACAACGCTACCGCAGCACCACTACCGCGATGGAACAGATAGGTAAAATAGGGAAAACTTACTAGTATCTTCAACTTGGAATCTCACAGCATGGTTAACATCTGTTAATAACTCTTTCTTTATAATTACAAAAGTTCTTTTAATGAAATAATATGATTCAGTATTATTTACCATGGATATTTGTTAAAAAATCTTAACAATGAATGTATAACAGTTACTTTCAATGTGGAACATGAACTTTTTAGGATTCAAAATAAGGAATGTTCCTCAACACAAGGTACAGTTGAGAAGTATGATTTTTGCATTTATATAAGAAGTGACAATTCAAGCTAATACAATACATCCTACCAGGAATAATTAAGGTGATTATCTAAATGAGGTTCTGGGTAGGAAAATTTAGAAACTAAGAAACAAGGTTATGGCTGTCATTAAATAGCTACAAAGTTGAATGGTTAATGAGGCATGACAGCGTATTAAATGTTTATACTTACTGCATGGCCAGCTATGCTATTAATTGTAAAGCAGTTGTGCTAAGTATCTTTAACACTTTCATATGCACTTGACCTTTTCAAAATAACATTCAGTTTCCTTTATAAAAGTGAAAATCACCATGACATATTAAAAACAAACACTCTTGTACATTAAATGCAACTTCTGTTTTAGCTAAAGAGGATACTGCACTGAAGTACTAATGCAGTGTTTCATAGTATAGTATTGCATAATATAGCATAGTACAGTATAATATAATATAGTATAGCACAGTATGCAGCATTATTTACCAGTTTCTCCTGCATTTGCCTATGTTACTGCATTTGCATTCTAGCATGTAGGAGGTTATCATATAATGTTATTAGTTTATTTTTCATTTTCTCCTCTGATTGATCTAATGAGAAACTGGCATACTATGCTGCTTTTTGCAGAGATCTTTTTTTAACATATATAGAGATACAAATCTCTGTCGTGATGAGTATTTTAAAAGTGGACATTGCATTTCTGTTGCACATCCTGATACAAATGCTTTGTGAAAATTAGCCAGTTGTTTAAACAATTTATTTCATTATTTGTTTTGAATAAATGGACTTCTGTAACAAGCCATGTCCATAATATCATAGTACTAATTTTCCTAACTTAAAGAACTCATAACATCTATCCTTTTCTTTAGTACAGTTTAATTTTATTTATTTATTTATTTATGTTTTGACAGAGATTATTCCATCAGATAAAGGTGAACCAACAGCACTTTTCAGTTGTTCCAGTAATCCTAAGATAAGATGAATATTTTTGACCATAGCTCAAAATAATCATAAAATCATGTATTTTGAATATAACATGTGGAACTATATGGAAATGTATGGATCTCCACTCCCATACCAATCAGGCAAACTGAAAGTGTAAAATCCTTCAAAGCCCAGCTAAAACAATATCTCTTGAAATATGGGTATGCGCTTGTTGTACCCTTAGCAAACTCTAGCCCAGACCTTACTTTACCTAACCACCACAGAAGACTGTCTTTCCTATGATCAGTTTCTTGCTTCCATGGTTTCACAGCGCTATATCCTGACTACTTTCTACTACTCTCATCATACTCCCTCGACATTTTGCTAATTTCTTCAGCTATGTATAAAGATAAATGAAATCTACACGTCATCTACTTATCTTAATTGCAATTGACTTTATTTTATAATAAAAAAATAGTAACCAGAAGCCACAACCAGGATTCTTCTACAGAGTAAAATATTTATTTATGACCAAACCAATTAAGCACTTTCATCCTTAACGCAAACAGGACTTCATCAGAATTAAACCATAACAGCAAAATGGCCTTTTTATACAAAACCAATTAATTAACCCCTTATCCAATTAACCTAGAACAATAGGAAAAAATCATTACACAGTGTATAATAAAATTCAAGCAAACCCTGTCTCACACAAAATACAAACCATAAACTTTTAAAACTTTCAACCCGACTCCCAACAGGGCTAAATATTTCTTTCCCCTCATAATTAAAACAGGCTGAATAGAAGTGTATTCATTTAAACACGGGTAAGAGGTTGCTTGTAATTGTAATTCGCATTTTAATTCTTTGTTTTATAGCAACACTTTGCCATCCCCACCCCTTGGATTACAGCTGACTGAGTCAATAACAGCAAACGAAAACTTAGTAAATGAGGAACAAACTATTGAATATTTATGCAAGGCAATATTTTCCTTTTTGTTATTAATATCATAAAGATGTTCAAAAATATGACTACGTAAAGTTCTCTCTGTTTTACCTTAGTTAGACAATTACCTTTTAGTAAAACCACCTTTGATCTTAGGGTATTGGTTAAAACAACTTCCTCCTTTTCACATATATAAGGGCATTGATTACACATTCCACATTTGGTAGTATGAACTGTCCCCCCACCCCATTTTCTCTTGTTAAAGTTACCTTTATCAAAAAAGTCTTTAAAAATGTTTCCAGTCTTGTATGTAAACAAAGGTTCTTTTCCAACTATCCCAAGAATGTTGGAGATGGTATTGAAAACACTCCAGTTATTCCTATATCTTTAACTATTGATGTTTGTCTGGAATATTTTAACACCATGGCATTCACAAAGTTTTTTTTTTTCTTCTGGGGTTTCTCCTTGTTCATCTTTGTTAACCCCTTGTTGTAGCCCTACTCCCAACAGGGATAAATATTTCTTTCCCCTATTCACCCTGAACATATTCACTAATACTTTTAACCAAGGAAGAGGATAATTTCCATGTAAAAACATTTTAGTAACCTTATCACATTCTGATTCCAAGTCCCTGTGTGAAGTCATGCTAGCATTTCTAATATATTATCCTTTGACATGGCCCTTTTTCTGACTAAATGGATGAAAACTGTTAAGATCCAGATAAAATTGCTGAATGTTACCTTCACAGCTACAATAAATATGTTCAATGAATGTATCTAAGAAATTAATACCCTCCCTATGAAACTTATAATTAAACTCCAAAAATTCAGAGGAATTATTAAAAAAGTTAATAAACTGGTGAATGTTCTCTTCTGAACCTTTCCATAGGATGAATATATCATCCAAAAAAGCAAACAGAGAGCGATGTGCTAAAAAAATGTAGAACTGAATACACAATGGTTTTCCCAAGCCAAAATGACCATGTTTGCATAAACTGGGGCACAAGAGGCTCTCATGGCCACTCCCTTATTCTGTATAAAGAACTCCCCCTCAAAAATATATAAAATTATTGTCCAAAACTACAGCAATCATTTCCTCTATAAACCTGATATCATTCCCAAAGAGGGGGCATATCTCTTCAAACTATCAAAAAATACATTTACCCCTTGTCCTGGGGAATAGATGTAAAAAGATCTTTAATATCGATAGTGAGGAAAATCAGATCTTTGGACCAAATGTCCTTTTTCAATCTCCCTAAAAAATCCCAAGAATCTATAAGGAGATGCCAGACTTGTCTATAAATGGATTTAAGCCACCTATCTATACATACTAACCAAGGGTAAGTTTTAGAACCATTGGCCACCACAATAGGCCTAAAGGAGTGGTTCTTTGACATTCTTATGAATTTTAGGGATGCCAAAGAAAATGGGAACTCTGGGGTTATTAACTTTCAAAGATGAATGCGTTTCCCCAGATATTCTCTGTTCAACCAGGTACTCCTCTAAAAGAGAATCAATTCTCTGATAGGCAATATAAATCTCATTTTGTGAAACCAGGGAGTAAATATCTAAATCATATAACAATTTAGACATAGAATTAGAATAATCCAAAATATTAAAAACATCCCTCCCCCTCCTTTATCCGGCTTCATTATTCAAATCATATTATCTTGCCTTAACTGGTTCAATAAAGTCCATTCTTCCCTAGACAAATTGGAGAAATGAGTTTTCTCCCTCCTACTACTAAAGGAATAAAGTTCATTACTCACTGCTTTCTCAAATATCTGTAAAGTCGAAATGAGTGGAGGATTAAATTAACTTTATTTCTTAAAATTATTGGTTTCTCTCTTTGTGCACCTTTTGTTTCATTATCTTTGAACCAAATAGATAAATAAATTTTCCTCAAAAATAACAAGTTCAATAAGAGTATCGACTACATCAAATTTTGTGGAGGGCACAAATTTCACACCCTTTTGAAAAACGAAAAAAAAGACATCACTAACTGTTATAATCATTTGGAGCTTTTCTCCTCAGGTGCCACTAAAAATGGGCATTTTTCTTTTGCCCAGTCGAATTATCCTAGTCAACAAATGCAGCAAATAAATAAACAGATAAATAAATAATTAACATTCATCATTTGCTATTTACCACTATAAGTTATTCTGGAAGAAACAATACTAAATGTTAGAATATTTCATGAAAACCGTATCCATATAATTTTTTTAAAATACTATATACAGTTTCAGGATGAAATACTCAACCTATTTGTTTATTTATTTGTTAATACTGATTGTTTAAAATGATGTAATTTGTGTTTTTTAATAATGTGTTTATTTGTAGTGCTGTGTTTTGAATAGAGGGGACGAAGGAGTTAAAATGTTTTATTGTTTTGGGAAGTTACGTCAGGGGTTAAAATTTACAAAAGATATGACATGCCAGTGTTGCACGACTCTGATGATGCCTTTGTAAGGTGAAAGTGCTCAGTCGTGATAGTGTTTTATTATTTTATTTTTTATATCTATGGTGTTTTTTTACAATAAATTGCTGCTAACACAGTTCATTGTGTTTTCATGGTGACTTATCAGTGAAGGAGGATTCAGTAGAAGTTTATTCTTTTAAATTCAGAAAGTGTGTTCTCATTGCTTTATCATTGATTATGCAGATAATTGTGTGTCTGTAAACATTCTGGCTCACTTTGTCTATAAAACAATAATTTAACAACAGTCAATTTCTTCACAAAACAAAGAGTGATTAAACAATGACACACTTTTTAAAGGAAAATCCTGGGAATAGTGAAACTGTTGATTACATGCTTCAAGAATTAGTCTTCTTTTATCTAGGATAGCTAATATAACACATTTAACAATGCCTTTGGAATAATAATTGATTTTGCACAAAATCCTATTGGTAAAATCACAGTTAATTTTTGTACCAGTATAATATTTTTTATAATTTCACAGGTATTTAGCCAACAGTAATACATTACTTAACATGACTGTGATGTTATGAGATAGTGGCATCTGTTCCAGTGAGACTAGGACAGTACATGTGTACATATGCCAACATAATAAGCTGGAGTTTTGTAAAGAATTGTATGTTATTTCATGATCACACTGATTTATACAAATGTTTGGGTTAAAAATATATTTGTAAAGTTACTTGTGTTAAAATGCATAAACAGTAGGTCTTGCTGGACAGAAAGAATGTATGCATGTATATTAGGTTGTATTGTTGTAACTGATCAAATGAGCATGTTTATCAGAGAATCCTGGAAGGGTAGAAAGTTTGAAATTGTGTTATAGCTTTCAGATGCTGCCTCAGATCTTAGCAAAGCTCTATGTATGTATTGTATCAGAGTCAGGTGACCAGAGGTGGTGACTTCCTCTAACCGGCATCTGATTTCTTTGGAACCCTAGCAGCAGCACTTTGGAACCTGAAAGGAAAGATTTCTGACAGGATATATATCTCACACATTCACACAGACAAAGAGAGACATCATCTGGCTTTTGCTGTGGTAAGATACTCAGCACACATTAGCTTGCATTGCTTTAGTAAATAGTCAGGGAACAGTAATTCTTTAGTTAATCAGGGACATTTAGAGAGACTATTTAGTATTATTTTTGCATCTGTGAGAAACTATCCAACTGTATTATTTTTCATATCTCTGTGGTTGAAACTGTGCTGTTTATTGTATTCGGTATTTTCCTGTTTTCTGTTTTATTATTTATCATTAAATATTTTAATACCTTTCATTGTGGCTGGTCCTTTAGAGAATACTTTTAACATCTTGAGAGTACTTATATTTGTTTTAGTGACACTGTGATCACTTCTGAAAGCCTTGCTGCTTTGGTCACACTCTACCATTTGTATTAGTATTACGTTTATACAGTATAATTGGGTACCCTTTGTAAGAGCCTTAGGATACCTGACTGATGGCAGAGTGATTACTTCAGAGTCTGAGCAGAAAGGGGCACAGATAGTAAATCTGCCCCAGCTTTTTTCCCAGGGGTGTGTGTGTGTGTGTGTGTGTGTGTGTGTGTGTGTGTGTGTGTGTGCGTGTGAAACTCAAATATCTAAGAGTGTGTGTGTGTGTGTGTGTGTGTTAGCTACTGGGAACAGGGACACAGAGCTCCAAAGTGGTCAGTTTGAAGTTTTGTGTGGGTTTGAAGAAAAATGGAGAGTCCAGCCCCAGGTCTGAAGCATGCTTCCTGTGTGCTCTTAAGGGAAATTGTGCTTGGTGCAGGGAGCTGCATCTAAAAATACTGTGTGAATCCATCTTTCCTCTTACTGTCCCTCAAAGGAGTCACTGTTGAGGACTGAGTCTCTGTGATGCTGGCCTGGAGTAGATACCCATCACATATTGGTGGCAGCTGGGTCTGATATTAATTGAACTTCAGTAGCTGGTTGGCAGTTGTCACTGAAGGTGTGTGTACTCTCAGCAGCTACAAGGTATACATACAGAGTTTCATTTTCACAACAGTTTATTTATTTTTGTTAGTTCAGTTTAGTGAGGGAAAGCAGACAGAGATGTCAGCAGAGGATTATAGCAAGCGGACAAAGAACCAATTGGCCACGGTGTGTAAAGCCAAAGGACTGGTGCATGCCAACCTGACTAAAGAGGAAATTATTTCAGCCTTGGTCACAGCTGCAGCAAGAACCAGCAACCTGGAAGACAACCAGTCTGGTGATGGGGATGTGCAGTCTTCAGAAACAGGACAGTTCACCTCTTCCTCAGAGGAGTTAAAAATCTGTCTGGAGTTAAAGAGGCTTGAACTGGAGGCCATACAACTGGAGAAACAGATGGCATTAGAACCAACAGAGAAACTGTAGTATTTGGAGGCTGAATGAAAGGCCAAACAGATGGAGTTAGAATCAGTTTCACTGAGGCAAGGCAGGGAACAAAAGATGAAGGAGCCAGCAAGTGGAAATAACAGCTTGCCAGTGGTAGGTTATCTGGAGACAACAGGGGCAGCAAATTTTCACTGAAGTTTGTATCCTTTCTTAGTGGATGGAAGACAGGCCACTACTAAGAGAGAAACAGCCTCTGACATAACCATTTGAAGCCTACAGTGGTTAAAGAGGAGCAGTACTTGCTTGGGCAGTTCACACCAGTCAGAGCTTTAGGAGGGACCCCATTCCAAATACCTTTGGCCAGGTTCACCTCTACTGGGAGGGTGGAAAAGGAAGCAAGCAGGTAGGTGCATTTGAGGATATCCATGCAGATGTCTTGACAGGGAAAATAATTCTGATAATGCACTACCTTGTGTGCATGCAGTTACATGCAGTCAGGCCTGGAGGCAGGCATATGGGCCATGTAGCCTGGGGAAGACCCAAATAGACCCCACACCTGAAGCTGGGGCTGATGAGGTGGCTATTTCAGGGAGGGAACTACCCTGTAGCAGTGAACCTGAGAGTGAGCCACAGGTACTTGTAGGTACTGATGTACCCGTGGACAGGGTGACTGCAAGGGAAGAGATGAGTGGTAGTACCCAGGCTGACAGTGAGGCACAGCTGTCAGAAGAGACAGGGTGTCCAGGGGAAAGGGAGCTGGAAAGGGTCACAAAGGTAGAATTGAAACAGGCTCAGCTTTTGGACCCTACATTACAAGTCTCGAGGGAGGTAGCTAAGAAGGCAGCTTATTCTCAAGGAAAAGGGGAGGCCGTATACTGGAACAAAGGGTTACTGTATAAACAGTGGACCCCTGAGGGAGGTCAAGCCCAGACCCTACCATTTGGCACTTCTATCCATAGCTAATGACATTCCCTTTGCAGGTCATATGGGCATAAAGTGTACCAAGAGATGTATTATGCAGAACTTTTATTGGCCTGGGATTGCAAGGGATGTAACAGGGTACTGCAGGAACTGTGAGCAGTGCCAAAAGGTAGGCAAGGGAGGAGACAAGGTCAAAGCTCCTTTGATGCCTTTGACCTTTGATTGAGAAGCTGTTTCAGAGGGTAGCTATGGATCTTGTGAGGCTTC
Organism: Protopterus annectens; assembly: GCF_019279795.1. Taxonomy (NCBI): domain Eukaryota; kingdom Metazoa; phylum Chordata; order Ceratodontiformes; family Protopteridae; genus Protopterus; species Protopterus annectens. The sequence continues at coordinate 8,829,974 of NC_056746.1, forward strand.
TGAGTACCCCAAGGTCCACAGAGAAGAAGTATATCCTGGTGGTAGTAGATTATGCTACTAGCTACCCTGAGGTAGTGGCTCTGTCCTTCATTGAAGCAGAGAAGGTGGCAAATGCTTTGTTAGAGATTTTCAGCAGGGTAGATTTCCCAAGAGAAATACTGACTGAAATAGGTACCAATTTCATGTTAGACCTGTTGGCTTGTCTGTGGAAGCACTGTGGAGTGAAGCACCTAAAGACCACCTCCTACCATCCCCAGACTAATAGTTTGTGGAGAGGTTAAACACTACACTAAAGGTCATGCTACAGGCATTTGTAGACCAGTTTAAGAAAGAGTGGGACAAATATTTGCTCCATCTGCTGTTTGCATACAGAAAGGTACCCCAGGAATCCACAGATTTTTCACCCTTTAAGTTGCTGTATAGGTATAGAGTGAAGAGGACTTTAGATTTGATTTGTGATGAGTGGGAGGGTGAGTGTGAATCCCACAAGGAGTCTGTTATGGCATATGTCCTAAACTTCAGCATAAGGCTTAGGGAGCTCATGGGCTTAGCCCAGGAAAATCTGGCAGGAGCCCAACAGCAGAAAAAGATCTGGTATGACAGGAATGCTTGAGCTCATGAGTATGCTGTGAGACAGCAGGTTATGGTACTCATTCTTGTCAGACACAGTAAGCTGCAGGCAGCTTGTAAGGGAACCTTCAAAGTGGTAAGGAAGGTCGGTGATGTTAATTACATGGTAACCCTGCTAGGCAGGAGGCAGGGGCACAAATTGTACCATGTTAAGTTGATGAAACCTTACCATGAAAGGGAGGGCCTGGTACTGAGTATTTGCAGTGGATGGCAGGTGGATGCTTCAAACCAAGGGGTGGGGCACTGTACTAATCCAGGTTTCCTTAGAGAGAGAAGAGCACCCATTTGTATATCTCAGCCATAGACTCCAACCCAGGGAGGAATGTTATGCAGCTGTAGAGAAAATAATGTCTAGTCATCGTATGGGCACTGCAGAAAATTCACCCCTATCTGTATGGGAGGAAATTCACTGTGGTTACAGACTACAATCCCTTAACATGGCTACATCAAACCAGTCATCAAAATGCCATGTTATTAAGGTGGAGCCTAGAGTTGCAGGCATATGATATGACAGTGCAGCACTGTAGTGGGGTTAGCAATGCTAATGCAGATGGGCTTTCAAGATAGGGTATAGGTTAATGTGTTCCCATTTCTCTCAAGCAGCATTTTTCCAGGGTCACTTAAAAATAGCTTGAGTTTTTAAAGGCGGGAAAGATGTGATGTCATCAGGTAGTGTCATCTGTACCATGGAAAATAGGGCAGTACATGTGTACATATGCCAAACATAGCTAGCTGGACTTTTGTGAAGAATTTTATGTTATTTGTCTATCACACTGATTTGTACAGATGTTTGAGGTAAACATATATTTGTAAAGTTACAGTTAAAAGTTAAATAGTATTTCCTTTTGGAGAGAAAGAATGTATGCATGTATATCAGGTTGTATTGTTGTAACTGATGAAATGTGTATGTTTATCAGAGAATCTTGGAAGGGTGGAAAGTTTGAAATTGTGTTATAGCTTTCAGATGCTGCCACAGATCTTAGCAAAGCTCTGTGTGTGTGGTGTATTGTACCAGAGTCAGGTGACCAAAGGTGATGTCATCCTCTATCCAGAATCTGGTTCTTTGGAATTCTCATAGCAGCACTTTGGAACCTGACAGGAAAGATTTCTGACACATCCACACAGACAAAGAGATAGACATCATCTTGCTTTTGCTGTGGTAAGACACTCAGCACACATCAGCTTGTCTTGCTTTAGTAAGTAGTCAGGGAACAGTAATTCTTTAGTTAGTCAGGGACATTTAGTGAGAATAGTTTAGTATTGTTTTCTGCATCTGTGATAAACTATCCAGCTGAATTATTTTATATCTCTGTGGTTGAAACTGTGTTGTTTATTGAATTTGGTATTCTCCTGTTTTCTGTTTTATTATTTATCATTAAATATTTTAATACCTTTCACTGTGGCTGGTCCTTTAGGGAATACTTTTAACATCTTGAGAGTACTTATGCTTGTTTTAGTGACACTGTGGCCCCTTCTGAAAGCCTTACTGCGTTGGTCCTACTTTACTATTTGTATTAGTATTAATTTTGCATAGTATAATTGGTTACCCTTTGCAACAGCCTTAGTGTAGCCGACTGATGGCAGCATGATTACCTCAGACTCTGGGCAGAAAAGGGCAGAAGTAGTAAATCTGGGCCGGCTTTTTCCTAGGTGTGTATGTGTGTAGAAGCTCAAATATCCAAGTGTGTGTGTCAGTTACTGGGAACAGGGACACAGAGCTGCAAAGTGCCCAGTGTGGAGTTTTGTGTGGATCTGGAGAGAGAAGGAGAGTCCAGCCCAAGGTCTGGAGCATGCTTCCTGTGTGGCCTTAAGGGAAATTGTGCTTGATGCCGGGAGCTGCATCTGAAAATACTGTATGAATCTATCTTTCCACTTAGTGACCATCCCTTGAGTCTTCTTGATTGCTGGCCCAGAGAAGGGTCCCATCAAAATGACCACCATACATGATGCCATGTCCCAACAGAATCACATCCAAACCAACAGAGTTCATCAGACTATTACTAATACATTCTTACAGGATATAGATAGTACATCAAGAAAATATTTTGCTGGAGTTTAAGGATACTAGAAGAGTATATAATCTTGTTATAAAAAATCCACAATTAAAAAAAATCTTTAGACTGAAAAAGTAAAGGTATATAATTTCTTTAATCCATTATGAGTTTTAAAGTAGATGAATTATGAGGGTTGGTCATAATCTCTGCTATTTTTGAAAGTACCTTTTTCTCAAAAATAAAGAATGATTACACTGTTAAAAATGCAAAAAAACTGTGCTATTATGGCTCCAGTTCTTTATTTGATCATTTTCAATAAAAATAGTATCTTAACCAGTTGAAGAAATTTAGCAGTGGAAAATTGTGTGGAGAAAGGAATATGTCTAAACCATAATGAATTTTATTTAGTAAGTATGAAAGAAAACCATGAAGACCACAGAAAAGTACTCCATGGAAAATTTATGTTTGGGAATAGAGAATTGTACTTTTCTAATAAATATTACATATTCTGAACAGGTGCATCAGCTGATCTGGAGGTAACAAAAGTATCATACCACATAGATAATCTTAAATGACAAACTTCATTTAAATACTGGGAAATATGATCCAATGCAATTACATTCCATTTTATTAGAATGACTAAGGATTGCTTGAAACAAATTCTCTGGGTCTTCAATATTACAGCCATGCTTCATTTCTGATAGAATTAAAGTTTCCCAGGGAATTATTGTATAGCCATTTTGCCAGAGAAATATTAGCAAAATTATTTTAATTTTTATAGTATTCTTTCTTGGGAGGTAAAATTGTATTTTATAAAAAAAGACCCACACAGAACAGATACATTAATTTTCCCAGCAAAAGAACATTTATATTTTTAAAGTTCTTTTTTTTTTTACTAACTTTTCCATTTTAATTAAGGTTGCTTTTATTTGGTCTTATACAATATAATACTGAAAATTAGAAAATAACCATCTTAAAAAATGTTCATTGTTGGACTATAATTGTGGGTTAGCATCCTATTTCAGAAGGTGACATAAATAATAATTTTGTTTTCTGGAAGTTTGTTTATAAAGAGGGAAGTCCTTAATCTGTTAAAAAGTAGAAAATATAGTAGAAAGAAATAGTACTATTAGTAATCATAGGCAAAAGATCATCTGTTTAAGCTACTCCTTTGATTTGCTGATCACTAATTATTAGTGGATTTATATGTTTGTTTTAGTCTCTAGCTCATACATAATAAAAAGGATAGGTGACAGAGGGCACCATTAGCACTCATCAGGAACCTGAAGTCTAATTTTTGAATAAGATACATTGATACATAAAAATATTTAGTTTGATAAAGGAGTACATTTTTATATTATAAAGGGGGAAGAAAATGTAGCTTTGTGAGAAAATAATTTATTTTAATACAATCAAATTATTTTTGTGCATCAAGGAAGCAAAAAGTTAGGTCAGAAAACTTATTTTTTTATTGCTTATATATAATTGTAAAGCTTGCAATAATTGAATAACTGAAGACATTTTTTTCTGGAATAATACCACACTGGATTGGATAGAAGTAATTGGACATCTCTAAAGTATTATGTTATTACAGATTTTAGCTATTGTTTTGCAGTCTGTATTATGTAGTATGATTGATCTATAGTTTAATAACAATACCAACCAAGATATAGAATAAAAACTCAGTTCATATACCAAACAACCAGTAATGAAAATATGAACTCAGCAATGCAACTTCAACAAAAGAGCTGTTTAATAGGCCAAAGCTTTCAGATAAAAACCCTTCTTCTGTGTATATAACATCCCTTCCTTATATACAAAACACAAAACCAATAATTAAACAATTAATCAATTAAAAAAAGTATCACTTCTAAAAGCAACAGCATTATATATACAACATTCAAGTCAATAGTCCCATCTTAAAAGTTATTGTAGAAAATATAGATATTTTACAATATAAAAATATAAATTCAATGCAGGCACATTTGTTTATGTTTAAGAACAGGTTTTAAAGACACCATTTTATTTAACCCTGGAGAAACATTGGCCCCCATTCTCAAAATCCATTCGTATTCCTTTATTTCTAGCCTATTATCACCACCCCATATATTCCTAAAGACCTGGTTTACTACCCTGAACTTAAATCTATGTTCATTTCCACATTCACTTATATGCTTGGTCAGATAGTTAGTACTAATATTTCTTTTAATATCAGATCTATGCTCTATAATCCTCTCTTTCAGTTTTGTTACTGATTTACCTATATAACAAACTTTGCATGTGATGCACGTTACAAGGTAAATTATATTAGTAGAATTACAAGAAGCAGGGCAGTCAAACTCAAACTCTTTCCCATTTAATGGATGTATGAACACATGATTTTTATCTATAACTTCACAACAAGAACAGTTATGGATTTGTACCATGATAATTATACTTACGCCTATTCCTATTGGTATAGGTGTCCTTATAACACCATTTCTGTTTGACATTAGGGAAATTATGATATGAAAAACTCAGGACAGGATCAATAAATGAGCATAATTCAGGGAGAGACCTAAGGATGCACCAGTTTTTACTTATAATTCTTTTTATTGCTGCAGTAGCTCTACTGAAAGTTGTAACATGAAGAACTACTGACATTATCCCAAAACACATTTAGCTCGGTTAGAAATTGGCTTCTCTATTGCTGTTTTATACTAAACCCCCAAAAAACTAAACTGCTGCTGTTCTCCCATCTCATAAGTTCTCCTCTCTAACCTTCTCCATTAAATCTAACAATGGCACAATTATCTCACCAGACCCCTTAACCAAGCTCCTACGAGTCATAGTTGACAACAACCTGAAGTTTGACATGCATATCAACCACACAATTAAAACAATAAATAAAAAACTTGGCTCTCTACACAGGATCAAACCCTTCCTAACTCCTCTAGCCAGAACTGTTCTTGCTCACACTCATCTACTATCCCTCCCCCTTATTCACAAGCCTTAGTAAAACCGACCTGAACAAGCTTGCAACCTGCTATAATCATATTGCCAGATTTGCCACTGCCTCTGCCTATAGGACCCACCACTGCCTTAACGTCACTCTACTACGCTGGCTTGAACTACCTATCCTTCTACTGGCTAACCAACTAGTAACTGCCCACAAGATTCTCTAACAGCCAGAAGGGACACCCGATCTTAAAACTCTCATCACTCTCTACCAGAACCTTAAAACTCTTAGATTCTTCAACAGAATGCTAGCTTTCACCTTCAAAGCAAACAACTCAGCTGGGGAAGCTCTGTTTACCAACTCAGTTGGTAAAGCCTGGAACTATCTTCCTACAGAACTAACCTTGCAACCCTCTTCAACCGAATTCAAAAAAATCTTAATATTTCACAATGCGATGGCTCTGTCCTTGCTCTACCCCTGACTAATTCCCACACTCTTCTACTGTTTGCACAGTTAGGGTCTCCTGGCATTGTTACTGAATCCTAACCAAGTTACTCTGTACAAACTTGTTGAGTAAATGAAGTCTAGTACGTATTTTAAGTAACCTATAAAGAGACACAAAAATAATAAATGAGCTTGTTGAATGTTGGGACTGGGAACTTGGAAAGTGCCCTACATATATATTGTATAATCTCTATCTAGAATTATACTGATAGTGGAATGGTTTTAATATGTAAATATATAACAGTTTCTCTGTCTGATGAAGCAGCTTGATGTGCTGTAAAAGCGCTTACCATTAAACGGAATTCTTTTTTGTCTGTTGCCTGCTGTGGTTTGGTTCCCTCTTTTGTTTTTGGATTACTTTTGTTCAGTTGTTGGTTGAACCAATTGTCTACACCACATTCTTGTTCTTTTGCAACAGTTTCTCTGTATTGTGTTTCTCTATTGTATTTCATATTGTATTGTGTTATTCTGTCTTACTGAGGCTATATGGAGCTTTTCTCCCCGGGCCTCCACTGAAAATGGACATATATCCAGTCGGACTTTCCTGGTCAACAAATGTAAAATAAATAAAATAAAGTAAAATAAACATATTTGATCTTATTATCACTGTTCTGTCTATTATGTCCTTCAATAGATGCTGTGACTACCTTAGACCCAAAACTAGGTCTAGCAGTAGTTTCTCTCAAACATAGTGCATCCTTTATTTCCTGATCTGAAATCCCTTCACCATAACCTCTGTTTAAAAATGCCTATTTCAAATCATTCATCTGCTGATGACATTTTTCCAAGTCAGTGTTTAACTTGCTTATACAAATAAATTGCCCCTTAGTAATGCCCTTAAAAATATGGGGTGTGATATAAGAACATATTTCTATGTACCAGCTTTTTAAATAGAGCAGTGTTTAAATCAACACCATTATATTCTATACAGATATCCAAAAAGTTAACGCTTTTAATAGAACTAGACATGGTGAACATTGTTCACAAAATGTTTAAAGCATTTCACTTTAGAAATAAATTCTGCCAGCCCATTATATATAAATACATTTTCTCATTTGTCAAGAACTAGATTAGCATAGGTGTTGGCAATGGGAGTGCCCTTTGCCACACCAGAAATTTGATGATAAACCTTATTGTCAAACACAAAAAAGCTATTATTTAGAAGTAGTTCTAGCAATTCACATATGGTTTCAACATATCTACCTGTGTTCTGCCCATTGTTACATAAAAACTCCCTAATAGCATAAATACCATACGCATTCGGTATTCCGGTAAATAGGGATTGAATATCAAAAGTTACTGTCCAAAAGTACTCCTGTTCCCTGGCAGAAAACCAATCATATAAATGTCCTAAAAAAATCATTTGTATCTTTAATATAACTTCTGACATAAGAAAGAAACTTTGATAACATATTTTGTAAAAACAACGAAATGAGCTCAGTTACCCACCCCCTACTTGAGACTATAGGTCTCATAGGGGGATGTTCAAGAGATTTATGGACCTTAGATAACCCATATAATATGGGTAACTTTGGAAAAGGGACATGTATTACTGAGTTCGTATTTTCACTACTGGTTGCTTGGTATATGAACTGAATCTTTATTCTGTATCTTGGCTGGTATTATTACGATACTTTTATCCTGAAGAGACAGAGGCACTAATATCTATTAATAACACAGCCTAATGAGAATGACTAGGAAACTTAACGACATCTTGAATGTTCAGCCAAACCCATTGTTGGGATTCAGCAATAAGGTACTGTTGTCTATAGACTTTGGTCCAAGATGAAATGAGGATGAATATAATTTTTGAACTTATTTAATATCCTTGAAAAGAAAGTTAGAAAGTATAAAAGTTTACAGTGGCAAAGATATAGCTTTTTAGTATATATTGATCTTGGCATTGTACCTCAGGGACTTATGGTACTAAAAATGCCATCATATGCTAATTTATATCCAGCTTTGTTACAAACAAGGCAGGAAATGAACCTGCAGTTGGGTTTGAACTATATCGATCCTGATGAATGACTTCTTTGTTAAGACTGAGGCTAACTTGCGCAAGGAGATAGAAGAGTTGGAAACTGCTATTTCATCCTCCCCTTTCTTTTCTAAATGCATTGCTGAATATGACAATCTTCTGGACAAATTGGCGAAACTTGATACCATGGAAAGGGCTAAAAAGCACAAATTGAATCATGACATCAATGACTATAATAGTGGCCATATTTTTATGTGGCCGAAGGAGAAACTAGTGTTTTGACTAGAGATAAATCAAATAGTGCAATAAATAAAATTAAAAATGCATCTAATTCTCTTGATGATGTTACTGTGCCTATAAATCCTTCCCAGAACGTGTCTGCTCAAGCTGATTCCGCTGACATTCAACTAATTCAGGCAGCTATGGAACTGCTGAATGAAAATGAGGCTTCTACTTCAATGGCTGCATCTTTGCAGCACATAAGGAATGAAAGATGCCATGAATTGGGTTTTTCCCATTCACAACAGGTGGTTCTTTTGAAATTACCAGAAGAGGTGGTCATTAGGAAGCGCAAACAGTCAAGAGGTCGTTCAGCACAAAGAAAAGGTGGAGAAGCAGGAGCATCTCAAATACACAGAAACGCTAATAGAGAAAGGTACTGTGAATGAAAATAATGTCATAAATTTGTCACAAGTACATTTAACTTCAATCAATATTTCATTGTTTAATAAGGGCCTTAAATTCATTCCATCAGCAGTTGATGACCTAACCAATACTGTGACTGATTTAAAATTATTTATTTGGAGTTTAGATTTGAAACTTATTTTTAAACAGTCTGATACTAGTAGAGGTAGTATATGTAGAAGGTCTAGCACCTTCATACCGAACAACCATCCTATCATTCATGATTTTCATAATATGTGAGTTTAAATGAGGGAATTATATGATAAAAATGTATTTCATAAGTATTTCAATCTCTCTGTTTTTGAATGTGAATCCTTGAAAAAGCTAAAGGCTAACCAGGATGTTATTATTAAGGAGGCTGATAAGGGAGATGATATTGTATTAATGAACAAAGAGCAATATTCGATTGAAATGAATGCTTTTTTGTATGATGTTAATGTTTTTAAGATTGTTAAAAATGATGACGTAAACAGACTTATCACTAATATAAATATAACTATTTTTGATTTGCAGACTATGAATGACTTCACTACAGAAACTTTTAGTTATTTTAATGTTCCTTTTCCCAAATTATCCATATTATATGGGTTATCTAAGGTCCACAAATCTCTTGAACATCCCCCTATGAGACCTACACTCTCAAGTAGGGGGTGGTTAACTGAGCCCATTTCATTGTTTTTACTAAATATTTTATCAACGTTTCTTCCTTATGTCAGAAGTTATATTAAAGATACAAATGATTTTTAGGACATTTATATGATAGGTGTTCTGCAGGGAACAGGAGTATTTCTGGATGGTAACTCTTGATATTCAATCCCTATTTACCATTATATCGAATGTACATGGTATTGATGCTATTAGGGAGTTTTTATGTAATAACAGGCAGAACACAGGTAGATATGTTGAAACCATATGTGAATTGCTAGAACTACTTCTAAATAATAACTTTTTTGTATTTGACAAAAAGGTTTATCAAATTTCTGGTGTGGTAAAGGGCACTACCATTGCCAACACCTATGCTAATCTAGTTCTTGACAAATGAGAAAATGAATTTATATATAATGGGCTGGAAGAATTTATTTCTAAAGTGAAATGCTTTAAATGTTTTGTGGACAACATTCACCATGTCTAGTTTTATTAAAAGCGTTAACTTTTTGGATATCTGTATAGAATATAATGGTGTTGCTTTAAACACTACTGTATTTAAAAAGCTGGTACATAGAAATATGTTCTTATATCACACCCCATATTTTTAAGGGCATTACTAAGGAGCAATTTATTTGTATAAGCAAGTTAAACACTGACTTGGAAAAATGTCATCAGCAGATGAATGATTTGAAATAAGCATTTCTAAACAGAGGTTATGGTGAAGGGATTTCAGATCAGGAAATAAGGGATGCACTATGTTTGAGAGAAACTACTGCTAGACCTAGTTTTGGGTCTAAGGTAGTCACAGCATCTATTGAAGGACATAATAGACAGAACAGTGATAATAAGATCTGATATGCTTATTTTACTTTATTTTATTTATTTTACATTTGTTGACCGGGAAAGTCCGACTGGATATATGTCCATTTTCAGTGGAGGCCCGGGGAGAAAAGCTCCATATAGACTCAATAAGACAGAATAGCACTCCCATTGCCAACACCTATGCTAATCTAGTTCTTGAGAAAATGAGAAAATGAATTTATATATAATGGGCCGACAGGATTTATTTCTAAAGTGAAATGCTTTAAACATTTTGTGGAAGATGTCTTTTTCATTTGGTATGGGACAAAAATGGAATTGGATACGTTTTTGGCATACTTAAATTCCAGTACTGAATTCTTGAAGTTCACCATGTCTAGTTTTATTAAATGCATTCATTTTTTGGATAATTGTATAGAATATAATGGTGTTGATTTAAACACTACTGTATTTAAAAAGCCAGTACATAGAAATAAGTTCTTACATCACACCAGCATGCGTTATGGATGGGCATTACTAAGGGGCAATTTATTCGTATAAGCAGGTTAAACACTGACTTGGAAAAATGTCATCAGCAGATGAATGATTTGAAACAGGTGTTTATAAACAGAGGTTATGGCGAAGGGATTTCAGATCAGGAAATAAGGGATGCACTATGTTTGAGAGAAACTACTGCTAGACCTAGTTTTGGGTCTAAGGTAGTCGCAGCATCTATTGAAGGACATAATAGACAGAAAAGTGATAATAAGATCCGATATGTTACAACTTTCAGTAGAACTACTGCAGCAATAAAAAGAATTATAAGTAAAAACTTGTGCATCCTTAGGTCTCTCCCTGAATTATGTTCATTTATTGATCCTGTCCTGAGTTTTTCATATCATAATTGCCCTAATGTCAAACAGAAATGGTGTTATAAGGACACCTATACCAATAGGAATAGGCGTAAGTATAATTATCATGGTACAAATCCATAACTGTTCTTGTTGTGAAGTTATAGATAAAAATCATGTGTTCATAGATCCATTAAGTGGGAAAGAGTTTGACTTTGACTGCCCTGTTTCTTGTAATTCTACTAATATAGTTTACCTTACAATGTGCTTCACATGCTCAGCTTTTTAAACAGGTAAATCAGTAAAAAACTGAAAGAGTGGAGTACAGAGCATAGCTCTGATATTAAAAGGAATAATAGTGTTAACTCTCTGGCTAAGCATATAAGTGAATGTGGAAATGAACATAGATTTAAGTTCAAAGTCATAGACCAGGTCTTTAGGAATATATGGGGTGGTGATATTAGTAATAGGCTAGAAATAAAGGAATATGAATGGATTTTGGGAATGGGAGCCAACGTTTCTCCAAGGCTAAATCAAGTGGTGTCTTTAAAACCTGTTCTTAAATGTAAACAAATGTGCCTGCATTGAATTTATATTTTTATATTGTTAAATATCTATATTTTCTATGATAACTTTTAAGATGTGACTATTTACTTGAATGTTATATATATAATGCTGTTGCTTTTAGAAGTGACTCTTTTTTAATTGATTAATTGTTTAATTATTGGCTGTGTGTTCTGTATATAAGGAAGGGATGTTATCCTCTGCTTTAGGTACATTGAAGAAGGGTTTTTGCCTGAATGCTTTGTCCTGTTAAACAGCTCTGTTGTTGAAGTTGTGTTGATGAGTTCGTATTTTCAATACTGATTCATAGTTTACACAGCTGGAACTGTAAGTATCTGTTTTTTAGATTAGGAATAATTTGGTGGAAGAAAAATAAGAATCTGGTATGTTTGTGGAAAATAATAAATATTATATAATCAAACAATAATGCCCAACAGGGTGGGCATTATCGGGAAAATAATGGCCTACCCAGTGGTGTTGTAAGGCCTGATGTTACAGACCAGGGGCCTCTTCACCTCTGGAATGTCCATTATTTCCACAATAGCACCCACCCTGGAAGGCATTATTGTGCTTAGGAAATTGGATATCTGTTAAATTGTTTTACATTTATTTTATTATTAGATAATTACATTTTTTATATATTTTTTATGTAAAATAGTTCCTCTACTTAATGTTTCATAGTTGCTGTTGGATATTTAACTGCTGCTGGAGGATGTATTTTGCATCCAAAATATATATTATTTAAGTATTTAATGTACACACACACACACACACACACACACACACACACACACACACACACACACACACACACACACACACACAAGCATTCTCTGTTACACCTTTCCTTTACTGTCTTACACACACACACACACACACACACACACACACACACACACACACACACACACACACACACACACACACACACACACACATATTCTCTGTTACACCTTTCCTTTACTGTCTTACACACACACACACACACACACACACACACACACACACACACACACACACACACACACACACACACACACACACACACACACACACACACACACACATTCTCTATTACACCTTTCCTTTACTGTCTTACACACACACACACACACACACACACACACACACACACACACACACACACACACACACACACACACACACACACACACACATTCTCTTACACCTTTCCTTTACTGTCTTACACACACACACACACACACACACACACACACACACACACACACACACACACACACACACACATTCTCTATTACACCTTTCCTTTACTGTCTTACACACACACACACACACACACACACACACACACACACACACACACACACACACACACACACACACACACATTCTCTGTTACACCTTTCCTTTACTGTCTTACACACAGACACACACACAGACACACACACACACACACACACACACACACACACACACACACACACACACACACACTCGGAATGCAATCCCCCCATTCTTCTTAAATTAGCATTCATTTTCAGAAGGCTAGGAGGTCTGAAACTCAGCTATCATTATTTATTGACTTCAGTCCAAAACAATCTGCCAAAACATCATATTTTAATGGAGAATAGATCAAAGATAACATAGATAAAAAGTGTGTGTGTGTGTGTATGTGTTTATGTCAGTGTGTGAGAGACTGTATGCATGTATGAGAGTAAGAGAGAGAGAGATCGACTGAGCTATTATTTTACTCTTGCTAAACAGTGCTTTTTCAGTTTAGCGAGTGTAAAAAAATAAATGAAAAAGAAAAAAACTGTGTGTGTGTGTGTGTGTGTGTGTGTTTATGTCTGCATGTGTCAGTAAATGCATGCATGAAAGCAGACACTGTGTGTCTGTGTGTGTGTGTGTGTGTGTGTGTGTGTGTGTGTGTGTGTGTGTGTGTGTGTGTGTGTGTGTGTGTGTGAGAATGAGAGACAGAGCGATAGTGAAGACTGGCAGCGATCAAGCAATCCACTGCCAGTAGCAATTAAGCTGTTTGAGTACCTCTCAACCTCTTAGCTCAAGATATCTATATAACCTGAAATAAAAGGGGGACAAAGGCTCAAAATAGGAACATATTTTAAATGTTGCTGTTATAAAATAAAAAAGTAACTTGAATATTAGGATTTGTATTAGCATGCATTTTCTGAAGAAAGTGTGTGTGTGTGTGTGTGTGTGTGTGTGTGTGTGTGTGTGTGTGTGTGTGTGTGTGTGAGAGAGACAGGAAGTGAGTGAGTGACCTCGACCACTGACAGCAGCAGCAGTAAAGAGGTTTGCATACCTCTGGACCTTTCAGCTGAGGAAATCTGAATAAAGCCTAAAATAAGGGGGGAACAAAGGCTCAAAAAATAGGAACAGATTTGAATTACTCCTCTTATAAAATTACTAACATGCTTAAAGAAACGGATTTGTGTTAGCATGAATTTTCTGAAAAAAAAAAAAATAAAAGTCTGAATGACTAATGTATGGCATTATTTGGTAACTTCAATCTCCAATGACTGGTGACAAACCAAACTTTTTAGGAGGAAAGGACTAAAAATAAAGTAAATGCCTGGATATTTTTAAAGTGTTATATTTTGGATGTAAAATGCCTCCTTCAATACCATTAATGTATGCTGCAGCAAGTTTGAAACATTAGGTGGAGGAACTATATAAGCGCAACCTGGATAACTGGATGGGGAACAGAAAATACACCCTGGGATTCCACATATGTCCCTGTTGGACAGTGGCATAGGGTGCTGACTTGTTGGAACATAGGCTAAATTCTTGGCTAGGCTTGTAAGGGCATCAGGACCAATAGCCTAGTAGCTTCCTATGATCAAAAATATGTAAAAAAGTAATATACTAATGAAATATAAATAAGTAAGTAAAACACCACAATTTTACAGACAGATTATTCTCTAAGTGCAATAATGCCTTCCAGGGTGTGTGTTATTGTGGAAATAATGCACTTCCAGGGGTGTATAGGCCGTCTGCCTGCAAAGTTGGGCCTCAGAGCACCACTGGGCGGGCATTGTTTCCACAATAACATACACCCTGTTGGACATTATTGCTTGCTTAATACTTTGTTATGAATATTTTGACCTTCTTGAATATTATCCGGGTGAGAAGCATCACTCACTGTCAATGGAGACAATCTTTAGTCTAGTTTGTAACCCATTGTGATGCAGTGCATTACATGACATGTGAAAGGCATTCCCACTTTGGATGTTATTCCAGCACAGCTCCAACCACTGTCTGTATTGCCTCCTTGGTTACATCAATTCAGAGAAAATGGGAAATAACTCAATTACCTTTTCTCTGCACTGGTGCAACCATGTAAGTAGTATAACTTGGGGTAGGTGGGACAGATCCCCCACTTCACGAATAGAGGGAAGTGAAGCCACCTATAAAAATGCTTTAAACTTCTGGAAATTTTCTTTACTTGTATAGCAATCTTCTGGGGTGTTGAAATGTTGCTTCCCATGGGCTTGACGTTGGATGGTAAGTCTACTTCTTTACTTTGAAGTAAACCTGAATATCTTTCATGTGGAAGGGATTAAGTCATTTGATATACTGAGTACATCACAATGCTGCTTTAGTGAACCATTGCTTTTATCACATGATCCCGATCTGCTGTTCACCTTATTATCTAGTACAAGATGAAGAGGATGGTATGAAATAAAATGCTAAACCATTTATGGCACAGCAGAATCTTTGCTATATGCTCTGGTTTGGTCAGCTGATCAGAAAACACAGTAAAGCACCCTTCACATTTTATCACACAAGCAATCCATACACATACTCATTCTAGTGTTGAAAACGTCTGTGTGGATACATGTCAACTAGTACACTCTTCTACTGATACTAGAGTGTTCTGATTGGCTCAAGGATGTCCGAAAAGTTTCCAGATTTATCAGTTTGCATATTCTGACTTATTATGTACCATTGTTGTTTTAACCACCTTGGGTACCTGTCTAAGTAAACAGGGGAAAGTATGATTAAAATTATCTCTGAGTAATTCATGATGTGGTAAAAATAGTGAGGGTTAGTTTGACTTTTATTTGCATCCTCAGCTTTTGCTTTACTGTTTAATAAAGTTACCATTTTTTTCTAATTTTAGGAGCTCTTGGTTTTAAACTGTTTATTGCCTGTAGATTTTTTCACTTTCAAACTTAGTGTCTCATATTTCTTATGATCAAAAGCTTTAGGTTGTCTCCACTGATTTTAAAATTAAATGTATGCATCCAGCCAATGCCATGCAAAAGATTCTAGCTATTTCAAAAGACCTATTTACCTTTACTAGAGATTTTCTGAATATATGTTTCTACTGTTTTTCCTGAAAAAACAAAAAAACAAAAAATCTTGCTATTTTCCCACCTTACTAAGCTAGAAAAGTCCAGTTTCAGATACCCGCTGATACCTGGACTGTGTATGAGCTTCTGTGTTGGCCATACCTTACTTGGGCAAAAAGGAAGTTTCTTTGTTCACTAGTGAGAGTGGGGAGCTCTGAACAGCCTACCTGTCCTTGGAGGAGTGGTTTCTGTCCAGAAACTGTAGTTGTATTAGCCATTTTGGGCTAAATTCTATCTCTTTAATCTTTCTGATATAAAAACCGTATTTGCACGATTTTTGAGTCTGTATAAGCTCAGCAGATCCTGCCCAGGTGTCCTGCTGAGACCTAGAATGCCAGAAAGACAAAAGGAGAGACTTTGGAGTGTTTAAGTACCATTGTTTGTTTTTTCTTGATGTTTACTGCTATTTCTACCTAAACGATCATTTTCTGGTGTTTATTGCTTCTCAAAATGCTCATTTTATTCTAAAAATTGCATTTACTTGTGCCTGCACTTTTTTAAAGTCATTTTTGCTGTAAATTGTATTATTTAATTGTCTCTGGCTTCCCACTCAAGTGCGACAGCCATTACTGCACTGTAAAAGTTGTTTGTTACCTGTTTCTACTGTTTTTCCTGAATAAAACAAAAAAAAATCTTGCTATTTTCCCACCTTACTAAGCTAGAAAAGTCCAGTTTCAGATACCTGCTGATACCTGGACTATGTTTGAGCTTCTGTGTTGGCCATACCGTACTTGGGCAAAAAGGAAGTTTCTCTGTTCACCAGTGAGAGTGGGGAGCTCTGAACAGCCTACCTGTCCTTAGAGGAGTGGTTTCTGCCCAGAAACTGTAGTTTTATTGGCCATTTTGGATTAAATTCTATCTCTTTAGTCTTTCTGATATAAAAAACGCATTTGCGCAGTTCTGTGCATCTCGCAGCAGTGGTTAGCTGGGGTTGGGCTATCCTCGGCTCCACTGAGTCTGCTCTTCAGTTTTTCCCTTGGTACTAGCCGGCTCCTCCAGTTTTAGCACTGAAATCAGTATTTTTAGACCAGCACTTGCCACAAAAAGAGTCAGAAGCACTATATAACCTATAACACTAGATCCCCATCAACTGTCTGTAGAGAACAGTCAAATTACTCTCCCCAAAAATAAATTCCTTAACCCATTCAGGCATGTCCAAGAGCCAGCTCCTGGCAGGTTCTCCTGTGCATCTGATGAATTTGGGCATCCTGAGGCAATGTCACAACTGCCTCATGTACACAGACAGCCCTCTCCTCCTACCACAAGACACCAAAATCTGCGAGAGATTCACTTACATAGCTAAACTTGAAGCAAAGCTCTCTCCAGTCATGACTGGAATTGACAGTCAAGAGGAGAAGGTACCAACCTGCAGCACACCACCTACTACACATAGACCCACCATACATCCAAATGCGAACCCCACACATAGATACATAAAGACATATTTGGAGGCTCTAAATAAAAATCTGCGGAAACAACAGAGGCCTCCACAGCAGACATGCAAGCAACCTACACCCACAAACACACTGCAATCATCACATAACCACAAAAACCAGTGTGCCGCACAACCACAGCCCCTAAGGCAAAACACCATACCTAACAGACTTGTAATAGGTGACCCCATAGTCAGGCACACCGATGTCCCTCTTACCAGGCTGGATAAGGAGAAGATCACTGTCAGTTGCTTGTCGGATGCCAGAATCTGCCACATTACCCACTAACTCAGGTCACTCCACAACAAGTACAAATATGACTCTGTCATTGTCCATGTTGGTTTGAATGACCTGAGACATACCTCCCTGGACTACATGAAAAAGGACATAGAAGAGCTCTCTGATTATGTAATCAAGGCAGGTATGACCCTAGCCCTGAGTAGCATCTTACCCTCACCAAGAATGATACCTCAGTACAAAGAAAAAATGATAAATTTCAACAATTGGCTAAGTTTTTGGTGTCATTCAAATGAGATCCAGTATCTGTCTGCCTGGGATGACATGCTTGACAAGTCTCGATGCTTTGCCAGAGATGACTTGCACCTGTCACCCCTGGGATTCAGGATACTGGCTAAGGCTCTTGCCACCCCCATAGTGCCTTTTTAGGCAAGGCTCAAAAAACAAATCAACCACTGTAACAAGTACTAGCAATAATAAACTGAGGGTCATGCTGCTAAATGCTAGGAGTTTAAACCTCAAAATGCATTCTCTCAAGGTGCTCCTCAACATGGAGAACATCGATATTTGTGCAGTAACAGACACCTGGTTCAAGGCTCAAGAGAGCACCCCAGCAATTCCAGGTTACAACTCATACCACACATTTCAGCAGCAAAACCCGGACCGAAATACAAAGGGAGGCGGCGTATCTGAATTCATCAGGGATAACCACACTTCCAGACTAGTTGCAAAGTATGATACCTCAGAGATCATCCAAGTGCAACAAACAATGGGCAAAACTGCAGTTCAGATTGTAGCTTGCTACAGATCACCTTCCCTGCCCCAGGACACTCACTCCACTTTCCTTGAGGTACTGGAAAACATGAAAGTCCAACCAAACACCCTTATACTAGGTGATTTCAATTACCCAAACATCAATTGGGAAAACTATGAAAGTACTAATACCTTTGCTCAGCACTTCCTGGAGTACATTAACTGTAATGCTCTGGACCAGCTTGTAAACACCCCTACAAGAGGTAAAAATATACTGGACCTGGTCATCACCAACATGGGGGACAAATGCACCACACCTCATTACCCTAGATATCCACATACCACCCCCATCCCCCATCCCAAAAGAAACCATGGTGAAAAACTTCTCCAAAGCGAACTTTATGCTACTCAAGACAGAGGTGGCAAACTTCGTTACTCCCACTCAGAATGTCAATATGACGGAATCTGCTATATCCTACACAAAAGCACTCTACAAGCACCTACATGAGTGCATGGACAGTGCTATCCTGAGCAAGACCAAGACCCACTCCTCCAAAAAGAGGAAACTAGTCTGGTAGACCCCAGCCATAAACAAGCTCTATAATAGAAGGAAGAAATTACTGCAAAAAATAAATAAAAACCCAGGAATGGAGGGGCTCCCTGACAAACCTTAACAAAAAACTAAGAACCCTCATAAAAACTCTAAGGCAAGCTTTGAAAGAAAAATCGTAACGGACACCAAAGACAATCACAAAGCATTTTTTAGCTATGTCAAAAACATCAATAGCAACTCTCAGATCTGCTCCGAACTACAGCATAACGGCTCAGAATTCACGGAACCAACTGATATCACTAATATATTGGCAGATAGGTTCAGTGCAAAATTCGCCCCCCCCCCCCCATAGGGCTCATATCCATACCAAAAGATTGTGCTACCCCTAAAATCACAGACACTCAGGTGAAAACAACACTCACCAAGGCAAGAAACACAGCATCCATGGGACCAGATAGCATCCCAGGATGCATGCTACATGAGCTCCAAAATGAATTAACCCCTCACTTTAATACCATGTTTAACCACCGCCTCACCTCAGGCTATGTGCCCATAGAGTGACGCATGGCAACAGTCATACCACTCTACAAAGGAGGTGCAACCACTGACCCCGGGAATTACCACCCCATCAGCCTGACGAGTCTCATCTGCAAGGCAATGGAGTGCATCATCATGGAACTCATAAACAATGATATTGGGAACCTACAAACCCTGGACCCCACCCAGTTTGGGTTCGTGAAGGGAAGGCCATGTCTCCTAAATCTGGTTGACTTCTTCGAAATGGTCACTAAAGCAATAGATGAGGGCAAGGTGGTTCACATAGCATACCTTGATCTTGCAAAGGCCTTCAATACCATTCCTCACTCGGGAATTATAGACAAACTCACCAACCTAAATATAAACCCCTACGTAACAAGATGGGTTGCAAACTGGCTCACGGATAGAACCCATTCAGTGAGAATAAGAAATGCTAGATCAGACTCCAAACTTGTGACTAGTGGTGTACCACAGGGCTCAGTCCTGGGACCCCTCCTGTTTGGTATCTACTTCTCGAAAGTACAAGTAAACATGGATGGACTATGGCTAACAAAGTTCACAGACGACTGCAAACTGGGAGACATAATAGAGAATCCTAGTGACGTTGACATCCTTCAAAAGGGTCTTATGTGGTGCCAAAACCATGGCCTCAAACTAAATGCCAAAAGTGCATTGTTATCCCCTTTGGGAAAAACCCAAGTACCTATGAACTACAACATAGGTGGCAGCCCACTTATCACAGAGAGTGTGATAAGGGACCTAGGGTCTCAGGTAGACAGTAACCTCTCTTTCGACAACCACATTGCTAAAGTGGTTAGAAAATCCTTCTACATGGCCCACCTTATCACAAAGGGGTTTGCATCTAGGAATAAGGAAGTTGTTATCCCCCTGTACTTATCACTGATTAGACCCATTATTGAATATAATGCTCCATTCGGGATGTACCTAGCAAGACATCTGCAGCAGCTGGAGAGGCCACAAAAGTACCTCACAAAGAGGATAAAGGGCCTCAAACAGATGCCCTATGCCATGAGGCTAAAAAAACTCAGGCTGCACTCGGTCGCATACCGGCTACTCAGAGGTGATCTCTGCCTGACATACAAGGCTATGTCAAACCCAGAATTGCTAGAAATGCTCCACCTAAGGAAAACCCAATCCACCAGAGTTACACGCTCAAAGGACATAAACCTAACATCATCAATAAACAGGATGTGTTGGAGGGACAGATTTGTGTCCCAGAGACTCCCCTTGCTCTGGAACAGGGTCCCCATATATGTAAGGCAGAGCTCCTCGTTGGTACTCTTCAAGAGAAATCTGGATGAGTGGATGGGAAACAGGAAATTCACCCCGGGAATCACTTTTATGGCCCTGCTCGACAGGAGTGCAGGTAACTAAACCACCTGGGAGGGAGTGCTATAGCACAAAATTTATGGCTAGGCTTAATTATGCCCTAGGGCCAGTAGCCTAGTACCTACCTATGAACCTATGCACCTATAATCGATTCAGACATTTTTACTGTTGCAGCATTACTGTAGTTTACATATTGAATGTGTTGTGTGTTAATGTGAGTGGGATCATTTGAGAGGACATAAAGCTGGAAAACTGGTCACTCTTTATAACACTCATCAAGGCACAGTCCAGCAAACTAAAATCCCCCTGCCTGGAGATAGGACGACAAAACAAAGACATGCTTTTGCAGACTCTAGGAGAAGGCAGCTCTAACAAACACTTTCTTCCGATGCTGGTCTTAAGGTGTGTTTCACAATATGCAAATGTACAATAGAAACAGTGAAGACCCTAGCCCCAACCTTGTCTTGTTGTACTAGCTTTCCCCTATTAACTGTAGTGGCAATGGCTAACTGTGATTATTTGCTTATATATTTTCTTAAATGGCTTTTTTTATCCAGAATGTCTGGTTGACTAGTCTTTACTAGTCTGCCTTTTCAGGAGTTTTTTAGTAGAGGCAGAGATATGGTCCAAACACAAACACTGTCTAAGGGGGAGCAAGATACACTTTTGAGGAGGAAGCAGGATACACTTGTGGGGAGGGGTGCTACATTTTGAAAGTTGGTGTATAATTCCAAAAATCATGGCTATGCTACTTTTAATGAGTGCATATATCATCTTTTTCTCTACTGGTTTTTGTTGTATCTTGCCCAATAATATTGGCAAATGGCCATCCCATAGATGTTCTTTTGGTTTCAAAGTTTGACTTCTGATATTATTACTATGGGTTTCATTTGTTTTTGGCTTGCCAAATTTGCCATTTTCATTGCATACATTATATGGTAGTTTTGCATAGCACTGAGGAACAGGTGTTACTGCCTGGCTGTTCAATAGGGCTGGGAAGTGCTGGGAATTAGTACAGAGAGGATGCCGTTTACCTTTTGAGACTCTTGTGTATTAATGAGGAGCAGGTGTCATTGTTTGGCTACATGGCAGTGCCAGAAAGAGCTGAGGACTGGTATGGAGAGGCCATTGTTTTCCTTCTGAGACTGCTGTGGTGTAGTAAGGAAAAAGGTTACTGCTTGGCAGTGCTGACAAGTGTTAAGAACTGATGCAGACAAGACATTGTTGAGGTCTGTAACTGGTGGAATGTGGTCATCTGGTTGTCATTGAGTCTGTATTCTCAGAGCTTGGATTTGGAACATTGATGGAACGCTGATGTTGTTGCAGTGGAGACATACAGTCATTAGTCTGTGAATTTTCCAAGATCTTCATTTACCAGATTTGTTTAGTTTGTTGGAGGTTTTATTTGTAGGACCTGGATTTGTCCATAGGATGTGTTGCTCCAGCTATATCTGGACTTTATCCCACATAAAGGTCTTAGATAACAATAAATATAAAGTAGCATTTAACAATTTATGTAGTGTTTATCACTGTTGTTTACCTAATAGTCATTTACTGTATTATTATTGGCTAGATTTCTAATAAATGGAGTATGATTTATTATTTTATTTAAATTGTATTAAACATCTGTTTGTTTTGTTTTTGTAATTCTCTGTATATTTACCTTCTTTTCTTAGAGAGCTTAGATTATAAATTCTGTAATAAAGATGAACCTATATCTCAGATGTAATTGAGCAAAATCATTTTCATGTGATGTCTCTTTAGGCAGACACCACAATGACTGGTCCTTGACCCTGTAACTCTTTTCAGTTTTGTTAATAATATAGACGCAGTCTCTTGACTGATAGGGTAATCCGATGAGTTTTCCCTTCTATGCCCTGTTTTGACACAACCCACAGTCCACAATAGGAACTACAAGATGGTTACAACTTGTTAGAAGAAGGGTTGATAAGATCTTGCATCTTAATAAATGCAGCTATGAACAAGTGAATGCTGTTCATGCTTGGAGCAGAGAGATCTGAGAGAGGGCAGCTGTTGGCAGTAAAACTGTTATATGGGAACAGAGTGAAAGTTGTGGGTAGAATAATGCATTTCTGGGTGTGTCTGGCAAAGACTTCAGGATCTTGGTTGTTAGACATATATGCCAACAGCTTAGAAGGTTGCATAAGGTCAAGATTCAATGAACTTCTGAGTCCAGGATTAAGGATGCTTAGGTCCGGTTATTCCTAAGATTACTGTTTAAAGCCTAGAGCCATTGCCTAAACAGTCCTATGCACCTGTGTGCTGTCTAAGATCCAAATAGCATACCACATAAGAGCAAAGATTGCATCAGGTATGAAATGGTCATACCATTGTTGTATCTTTTGGCTTTTCCCGGTTAGGGGTCGCCACAGTGGAACACCGGTCCGCTAATGATTGGCAGTAGATTTTTACGTACCGAGTTGCCAGCTCTGACGCACAACCTTCAACGAAGGTACGCCCATTCACACGTCTCCACACAGAATACGCTTTAGCTGAGAATCGAACAGGACGTCATACTGTGAGGCAACAATGCTAATGCAGCACCACCACCGCAGGAGTTCCCTTTATTTTAGTACAGTAATGGTATGGCCATGAAATGGTCATACCATTACTGTCCTAAAATAAAGGGAACTCCTGTGAAAGGAGTTGAAGAATAAAATGAAGTTATTTACTCTACTCTTTACCTTTAAACTATTTCATAAAAAGAATGTCTACCTATTGTTAAGACTTTAAAATTGTGTGATCCACCAACATACCTTTCAAACTCTTAGCACACGAGTTCTGGACAAAGAAAAAAATAATGTAGGGACAGAGATTCAAAATCAGGGTCAGATTTTAAATATTTTGCTTAAATAAACATGGAAAGTTGCTAAAATGACAGGTTTTCCATTAGCATACATCTTCTGAAGGATATGAAGTCTGAAATTTAAATGTCTGCCTTTACTTAGTTTCCTCAACCCTCAAATGATTTGCCAGAAAAAACACAGATTTTATGAGGAACAGATAAAAAATATGATGCCAAAATCTGGACATTCAGCATAATTCTGGACAGTTGAGAGGTAGGCTGCCAAATTCTGGTTTGTTTTAACTTCACTAGATGAAACCAGTCATGGAGGCAATGCTTATGGTCCTTATATCTTAGACTTCTAGAATCAACTCCCAGTGTGATAGAAAGAATAGACTTCGAAGATTTCAGAGCAGAAATATGGAGTGCTCTGGGGTTATGCTTAGTCCATAAGTGTGATGTTACTGGACATAAATGATCTGTGTATTGCATAATGCTTTATGTTAGCATTTAATTTTGTATAAAAGTTTAAGCTTCCATTAGTGCAACTTTACTCCACTGCTTATCTTAGTCAAATAAACAAAATATAACATTATGCTGTGTAAGGTGAACTGGTGCTTGTGATATTAAAACAAGCACCTTATGGACAGTTGCTGTATAATGCATAGCTATGGCTTCTGTTATTATGGTTGAAGTAGCCCCCTGGTGATGCTACGTGATCCCACGTATAATGCAAATCTTTTCTCTTTGGTGTGGCTCAGTGCTGCGGATGCTATACATTTTTAACAATAAATAGCTTTTGCTAGCCAGAATAAAGCAGAGTGGATATTTTATTCTTCCTCTGATGTCAGACATCCAAAGTCGTAAGAGTTACCACTGTAGAATCCTGAGGTTGCAACATTCTGTTTTTTTCATTAGTCAGATAGGTGGTTGCCAATGTGGAACTTGTGCATTCTTAAAATTGTGCAGTCTATTCTGAATGAAGCACTGATTTAGTGCTTTATTCAAATTTGACTATTAAATTATTTTAAGCAATAAATGCAATAACAACAGTTCTTAGTGCTAAATACTATCTACTTCATTCATTTATTTTTAGATTAAATACCATAAACCAGGAACTATTCATCTAAGTTTTACCACTTAATTATTTTTTATAAATTTTTTATATTATTATAAACCAGGAGTTATTTTAGTGCGCAATACAATTTACTCCTTTGATTTATTTTTTATAGAAAACCTTATAAATCAGAAACTAGTTTAGAGCTTCTTTTTGTCTTGTAGCTTGGATTAAAATGGAGGGGCAGCAAGCTAGTCGTACCTCAGTCGCCAGCCTCATAGTACTTGGTATACTCAGGCTGTGTAACAGACAATGAATTATTGCTAAACTTGATACTATGTATCTCTGAGAAATGCAATTATTTACCTAAACTGAAGGCCAACCTCACAATCTAACACATCCTGTGAACGTCACACACACTAAAGCAGCATTAGACACAAACTCATTCTAAATTATCATAAGCTGAGGTTGTCAAAAAGTTTTGCCCAAGAATCCAAGGACCATTAAGATTAGTACTCAGTGTAAACTAAACACTACAATACATATTAGTACAATGACAGCTAAGAGTCAGTGTATAACAAATCGATTGTTTTAATGCACTTGGCAGACACAAATAAAATGTACTAGTGGTTGGTAACCCCATAGTCAGGCACACAAATTCTACTCTCGCAAGGCTAGTGAAAACCAGGGTGACAAAAAGTTGTTTTTCAAGAGCTAAATTAACAAATATTTCAAGTGCCCTCAAGGACCTTAAACCAGACAAATATAATTATGGTATGGTGGTGGTCATTTTGGGGGTAAACAACCTGTCAGAGCCCTCTGTGCCTCTCACAAATATAGGAAAGACCATGATATTAGGTGGAATCCTTCCTTCACCAAGAATAATACCGAAGAACAAAGACAAGAAGATTTTGGTTTAAACAATTGGCAAAGTGGTTGGTGTCATTCTAGGGGATCTTTTATGTGTCAACATTGGATTAGATTCCTGACAATCAAAATTGCTTTGCCAGGGATGGATTACACCCCACATTTGATGGCTTCTGTATACCGGAAAAAGCCCTTACTGCCTCCACAGTGCTTTTGTCAGGAAGGGTCCTCCCAACCTAACAACAGGATGGCTCTGCTAAATGCTAGGAAACTAAATAACAAGTTCCCTGACTTTGAGGCCCTCCTGCATTTGGAGCACATTCATGTATGTGTGTGTGTGTGTGTGTATGTGTGTGTATGTGTGTGTGTGTGTGTGTGTGTGTGTGTGTGTGTGTGTGTGTGTGTGTGTGTGTGTGTGTGTGTGTGTGTTGTTACCAAAACTTGGTTTAAATGCACAGTAAACACTACCTCTGTACATGGGTTTTCTGTGTACCATGCCTTTAGACCAAATGGAATCTGTGGTGGTGTATCCATATGTGTTAGTGACCACATTACCTTGAGGCAGATTCTAAGAGACCCCAAAACAGAACTTATTGAGATCCAAATAACACAAAATGGGAGTTATCAGATCATTCCAGTTCTGACTGTGTCTGTTTTGGTTCCCAGTATGCTTCATTCTTTCCAGATACCCTAGTTCCTCCATCCACCATCAGGTCTAGTAGCCTCTCCTATTGCCCCAGGATTATCTATATTCAAAGGATTGGGCTGATACAGAACCTAAGGTCATCCTTTAGCATCATGCCTTTGACTGTTTCTACTAGTGGATTTTTACATTTATGACCTGCCATTTGTCTGTTGCATCTGTGGGCTTCTTCTCTGTATGGACCACTCCTCCACACAGGGAATGTCTAGGCAAATATCCATCCCACCCAGCCAGAGCATCAGACCCTGAGCTGTTAATCAAACGTGGGTCACCTGGGCCATAATTAGGGCTTTATCCCTCTGCACCATGACACTAACCCTGAGGACACCAATTTGACCTTTATTGACTATCCATCTAGGGTCCCCTTCCTGTTTGGTGTGGATGCAGATAAACATATGAAGTATGAAGACAATTGGGAAAATCCTGATAATTAAGTGTGATAAGTTTTACCCACAGCAATGCCCTTTCATTACAAAGTGGAGGAATCATTTTTGGATGTGGTTTCAGTTTCCACAGTAGCCATGACAACAAGAGACTGTTGAGAGAAGGCAGTTACCCACAGCAAGGTCATGGACCCTGAGGTGGGATCTCCGGCAACCTCCAGGAGGCCAAAGTCCATCACAGTGATGATCACAGCAATCCTGTCACTATTTTAAGGCACTCACTCAGAGGGAGATTCTCACTTCATATTTCATCTCAGAGTATGTTTTCTAAACACTAGATAAGAAACATTATTGCCAGTGGATACTTGGTTCCCTTCTTTAGATCATGCTAGACCTCCTTATTGTTTTTTTCCCAGTATCCCACCCATTTAGAAGGTGCTAGTAAGAAAGAAGGTACACAGGCTCCTCACAAAAGAGCTACCAACAGGTCCCCGCTGATAACAAACAAGAAAGATATTTATATAAATTATTTAATGCCTCCAAAACACAAGACGTGATGCCTATTTTGGATCTAAGCAGGCTTTGCACCCAAAGAATACTTTCATATTTTCACAGTTCAGTTCATCCTTCCATGTAACTTCAGAAGATTTTAGATGTGCTTTCTGGATCTTAAGGACACATTTCTGCATCAAGATTGCCAGGGAGGTTTCTCTTGTTCAGGAAGGGGACACACTGTTAGTTTGTGGTTTCACAAAGTATATGTCAATAGTAGTATCTTTTTAGGAGTACAAGAATCCACACTTTTTCCTTACCTGGATAGCCATGCCTGAGTCACACTGAAACAAGATGGTCTCTTCTGGCTCAGTCCTTTCTCATTCTCTGGAGTCAAACTAAATCACACAAAGTCTCACATTTTCCCAATTCAGTTCTAAACATTCATCATATAGTCTCCCTGTACAATGATTTGTTGGACTATTTTGACTCATGCAAGGCACCTATGTTTCAGTTTAGTACTCTGCATTCTGTCTTCTGAATCAGTATTGCAGAATCCCACCTCAAGGCTCTAAGATGGATGACAGTATCAGTCTCCATGGCCCCTCATACCAGACCCACATTAAAATCTTTCAGTGGCCTATGAGTCCAGTGTTCTTAGCACTGAGACTCTTGCCACCAAATGTGTACAAGCCTGTATTGTAACGTAACATTCCTTGAAGTATTGACATGTAGTGAATAGTTTGATAATTTGGGGTAAACTTGGCTAAGCTTAAAATGGCTCTTGGTCCAATAGCCTAGGGATCACCTATGAACCTTTGTAGGTTTTCAGGACACGTCATACTTGTCCTGCATGATGGCCAGGTTCTGTGGATATCCAGGTGGGGAATACCTATTAAACGTGGACTTCAGAGATTATATGAACTATCCATGTATGGCGGAGCAGTATAGGATGCAGGCAGAACCTGAATAACCTAGGAAACTCACATTCATGCCATAGTGCTGGATATGCCACATGAGATTTCAGTCAGCCCAACTGTGGCCCAGAAAATCTTTCATCATCGGATCCTTCAAATATGCAAGATTTTTGCTTCCCTGACCAACACCAAGTGTTCCAACCAGTAAACCCATAGCCAAAGGTATCCTTTAGACTTTGACCTTATCTCCTGCAATGAGGTTACTGCAGAAGGCTAAAGTCATTCTCCTTCTTCCCTTTTGGTCTGGACAGAGCTGGTTACATTTTCTGCAGCAGTTCCTCTTCCAGATCCTTCTAAACATCCAGCCTGTAAACCCCCCCACAAAAAAATATCATCTAACTTGGGTCTGCATGCCTGAAGTTGATCTCTACACTATTCTAGTTCCCAAAATGGCTAAGCCACAAGATTTCTCACAGTCTTACTTCATCTGCAGTGAGATTACCAGAAGACATAGTGAGAGAAGTAGGCTTAGCTTCCTGTTTCGGCTGCTTGGAGTAATTTAAATGATTTGTTATTTCTTTACCAGGAAAGTCTGACTTGGAACAAAGCCAATTTTCAGTGGAGGCCTGGGAAGAAATGCTCCAAATGCATGTCTTTGTAACACGGGAGGAAAGCGGAGCACCCAGAGAAAACCCACATAAATGCCTGGAGGACATGCAGACTCCACATAGAAGGCACCCCAGCCAAGAAATGAACCACAGAACCTCTTGTTAGGAGGCAACAACACAACTGCTGTGCCACCGCACCATCTGTTTTTTTAGTCCTACTCATTTAAGCTCTTATATATTATTTTTAGAAAATTTTGATTTTGGCCTAAACTATTCTATCAAGGCCCATTTGGTAGCCCTTTCTAATTTTCTCTCAGAATAAAATTTTATTTCATGCACCTCTCCAAAGGTTTGTCAGGTCTTATTGTGAGGAACCTGGCACTGCTATAGGATATTTATGCTCAGAAAACTGACTCTTTTACATTTTGAGCCTTCTACAGTTGTCCTCAGAACTGTATACCTGTGTCACCATCAGTGCAGAGGATTAATTTGGATCAGAAAATGATCAACATTAACAATTGGCTTAGCTACTGGTGCCATCCCAAAGGGGTTCAATACTAGTCAGCCTGGAAGGACATGGTTGACAGGTCACACTGCTTTGCCAGGAATGGTCTTCACCTATCATCTCTAGGCTTTCAGATATTGGTGAAAACATTATCCACCCCATAATACTTTTTTTAGGCATTGCCAAACAGACAAACCTTCCAACAAAACAAAAACTACTCAGGGCAAGCTAAAGGTGTTACTGCTCAATGCTAGGAGTCTCAGCAAGAAACTGTGCTCCCTGGAAGCTATCCTCACCCTGGACAATGCTGACATCTGTGCAATTACTAAAACATGGTTCAAAGCCACATAAAGCACTCTGGCAGTGCATGGCTATGTCTTTCATATGTTCCAACCACCCATTGAACACGAAAGAGCAAAATGTGGAGGTGTATCTATCAACATTAAGGATAAGCACACCTCAAGGCTGGTCAAACAAAATGTCATGCTCAACTAACCATGGGAAAAAATCCATTACCATACTCTTGCCAGCTACAGGTTCCCCACCATGAACCAGGAAACCCATACATTATAGCTGAAGTTATTAGATTCACCATGATCTAGCCCAATACCATACTCATGGGTGATTTGAACTACCCCTCCATTAATTGGGAGGCATACATGACCACTAATATGCAGGCCCAAAGATTTCTTGACTTTGTAAATTCAAATGCCCTGGAGCAGTAAGTCTGCAGTCCCACTAGGGGAACAAACATTCTAGATCTGGCACTCACAAATATGGGAGAGTGCTGCCCCCCATGTGATATCCTCACTCGTAAGATCAGGTCACAAAGCGGTCTCCCTTGAAATAAAGGTAAAACTAGCCCCCACACACATAGCTCCAAAAATGTTAAGAACTTCTCTAAGGTAAATTACCCCCAATTAAGGGATGGCATAGCTAGTTTCCAAGCTCCCCAATCCAGAAAACACAGAAACCTATGTGGAGACCTACACAAAAGCCGTATATAACCATAGAAACAACTGCATAGAAACGGCAGTACCAGACCGAAATAAACCCAGGTCAAACTTCAGAAACAAGCCACCCTGGTGGAACACTGGTATTGATAGGTTGTACAACAAAAGAAAGGAAATCATGTCGAGAAGTAAGAGGAAATGTGCACAATAGAGCAGAAAAGTCCCTCATTAGTCTAAGCAAGTGAATCAGGGAACTAGTCAATTCTCTGAAAGCAGACTTTGAGGTAAAAATAGCCTCCAAAGCTAAGCATAATTATAAGGCATCTTTCAGTTAACACCCATCAATGTGCAGAATTAGTTGTAGATGGTATCACCATCACCAATACTCAGCCAGAATATATATCAAATCTGCTAGCTGACAAATTCAGCTTACATTTCACCCTCCCATCATCCCCAGTTCTCCAATAAGATATACCCTCTACCACCAAAGAACAGGTTGAAACTGTGCTCTCTAAAACTAAAAACACTGCTTCAATGGGGCCCGGTGATATACTAGGTTGCCTCTTAAACAGCTTAAATCAGGACTTATCAGGCCCATTAAAATCTCTTTTTAACCATAGCCTCCATACTGGCTTTGTCCTGATGGAGTGGAGGGCAGCAACAGTCATCCCTCTGCATAAAGGGGGACCATCTACTGACCAGGGAAATTACAGACCAATATGTTTGACATAAATATCCTATAGCAGTGCCATGTTAGAGGGTTGTGATCTGTCATTAACAGTGAATTTTCTTCCATACAGATAAGGCTGAAGTTTCTGCAGTGCCTACACTATGGCTAGACATTCCTTTTCTACAGCTGCATAGCATTCCTCCCTGTGTTTGAGCCTACGACTGAGATAAACCAGTGGGTGCTCTTCTCCCTCTGAAGAAATCTGGCTAAGTACAGCCCCCACTGATACTGTAAGAAACCCGCAGGTATGGCTAGTGCAACGGCCCAAAATCCTGAATACTACAAGCCAAATAAGCAGAGCCAGCACAATTCAGTGTGGAAAAATATATTATATTATAAATAATACACGGTGTATTAAAAAATACACATACCCAACAATTACATCAGACCGGTTTCGGCAATGCTGCCTTCCTCAGTGAGCAAAAAACAAATGACAAAGATTCCCTCCAACAGAGCTATATATACATATAACAATCAATTATCAATTACCCAATTATTAAATAAGCAGGTTTTTTTTAAAAATGATCATTCAGGCCAGGTGGAAATAATCCACCGAGCTTGACTATCCATTTCTTTTCTTTTATATTTAGTATCTCATGTCTTCTTGTCTTATCCTGTGTTTTGTGTACTATGCAGTCAATAACTGTAAATCTAAAGGACCCAGTCTTATGTTTGCATATATGTTTATACAATGCACTAACTTGTTTGCAGTTCCAGATATCACTCATATGTTCACTTATCCGCATTCTAAGTGGTCTAGAGGTTTCTCCAACATAAAATGCTGAGCATGTACAGATTGCCAGATATATCAACCAATTAGTGCTACAAGTAGCAAAACAATTTATATCAAACACATAAGGGGTATTCTGGCTAGTAAAGTTGCAAGTTTTATAAATCTTAGAACAATTACAACAATGACCACAAGGATTGCAACCCATTAATTTGTCTCCCATCATAGTTCTCTGAACAGAAGGCCTATTCTGATTTTGATACCTTTTATAATGGTTGAACAAGGAACTCAATGACCGGCCTTTACAAAAGAAATAGTTACACCTATCACCCACAACTTTCCTGAGTGAATCTTCCCCTTGTAATATGTCCCAATGTCTCGAAATAATATTCATAAAAGAATGTGTGTTTTTACCATATGTAGTAACTAACCTGACATTATTGCTCCTAGCGGGTTGATCACCCTTATATACAAGCAAATTACATCTGTCCTGCTGGGAAGCAAACTGGCCCACTCTACAGATGTCACCTGCCCTGTAACCCCGATTTCTAAAACGGTTGGAAAGATCATACTTATATTGGTTGTACACAGAAGAGTCTGAACAAATCCTTCTGATCCTAAGAAATTGGGACTTGGGGATATTCCTGATGAAATGCTGGGGGTGGAAGCTGGATGCATGTAATAGAGTATTATATTGCGGAAATTTGCGAAAAACTTCAGTCTCCAAGGTGTCATCAGGGCTACGTTTAACCAAGACATCCAAAAAGGTGATCTCCTTTTGGTGCCATGTTACCTTAAATTTGAATCACCCATCAATTTGTCTCCCATAATAGTTCTCTGAACAAAAGGCTTATTCTGATTTTGATACCTTTTATAATGGTTGAACAAGGAACTCAATGACCAGCCTTTACAAAAGGAATAGTTACATCTATCACCCACAACTTCCCTGAGTGAATCTTCCCCTTGTAATATGTCCCAATGTCTCGAAATAATATTCCTAAAAGAATGTGTGTTTTTACCATATGTAGTAACTAACCTGACATTATTGCTCCTAGCGGGTTGATCACCCTTATATACAAGCAAATTAGATCTGTCCTGCTGGGAAGCAAACTGGCCCGCTCTACAGATGTCACCTGCCCTGTAACCCCGATTTCTAAAATGGTTGGAAAGATCATACTTATATTGGTTGTACACAGAGGAGTCTGAACAAATCCAACTGATCCTAAGAAATTGGGACTTGGGGATATTCCTGATGAAATGCTGGGGGTGGAAGCTGGATGCATGTAATAGATTATTATATTGCGGAAATTTGCAAAAAACTTCAGTCTCCAAGGTGTCATCAGGGCTACGTTTAACCAAGATATCCAAAAAGGTGATCTCCTTTTGGTGCCATATTACCTTAAATTTGAATCCCACCATATATTGTGATTCAAATATTCAACAAACTCCGCCAAATAAGAAGCATCTGCTCTCCACACCATCCAGCAGTCATCAAGATATCGTGTCCAGATATCAATTTCTACCAAATAAATATTATGACTAACATCATAAATCAGTTGCTCCTCTATGTAGGCCATAAACAGGTCAGCATATATGGAGGCAAAAGACGCCCCATATCAGTGCCCTGTGTCTGCCATACACATTGTTTCTGAAAATAAAGCACATTCTTAGTAAGAACCTGTTCAGCCAAACAGACTAATAAAATATTGAAACCTGGTCTATATAGTTTGGCCCTATCCAACCAATATTGAAGGGATGCCAACCCAGCCCAATGGGGGATATTGGTGACATCGAGAGTACACAGTAACCAGTGAGGTTCAAGTTGCATATCTGCTACAATACCCAAAAATTGGGTAGTATCTTGTATCCGAGCCTGAATACACGGTAACAGCGGTTTCAAATAATATGTAAGAAATTCAGAAATCTGTTCAGTAAGTGAGCCCCATCCCGACACAATAGGTCTGCCTGGGGGATTATCAAGATTCTTATGAATTTTAGGAAGCAAATATAAGCACTGTTGTTTAGGGTGATCAACTTTCAAATGGTGGGCAATTTCCTTAGAAATAATACCTTCTTCAACTGCCAAATCCAAAAAGACATCAATCTCAACCTTAAATCTGTCTGTAGGATCTATAGGCATTATCTGATAATATTTTTTATCCAAATTTTGTCTCTGTGCTTCATCATTATATTGTGTCCAATCTTGGACAACTATTGCTCCCCCCTTGTCTGCCACAGAGATAACAATATCCTTATTTAGTCTAAGCTCATCTATGCAAAATCTTTCAGCCCGAGTAACATTGTCCCTGCTTAAAAAATCCTTACCCAAATTTCGATGTAAATCTTTGAGCACATTGCTCTGAAACAGTGAAACCACCTGAGACATAGGTGGTTTAAATGTAGATTTCCAAAATCTAAAAGATCTGTTATCAATCTGATTAGATTCACCCTGAAAAAAATAGACGTAAATTTAGATTACAACAGAAATCTACCACATCCTGTG
The DNA here is from genome assembly GCF_019279795.1 of Protopterus annectens. Taxonomy (NCBI): domain Eukaryota; kingdom Metazoa; phylum Chordata; order Ceratodontiformes; family Protopteridae; genus Protopterus; species Protopterus annectens. Next base: position 8,864,035 of record NC_056746.1, read on the forward strand.
CAAATTGTTGTTCAGGCACAAAAAAACTGGAAGTACTTTTATTTGCATATCTGACAGACTAGCAGAGGAGATATTAAAAACATTGCTCAAGTAGCTGACATACACACACTTTGAGATAAGAGTTTATACAACCACACAGACACTGCTGTGGAAGGCTGGCACAGGTTGTCCAGCTGTGCCCCTTTTACCCAGACTATGTGGTAGTACCACTTGCCACCACCCACCTAATATTTATCAGCTACCCAAAGGCCCTTAAAAGGGCGGAGTGACCTGGACAGTAAACTCTATAAATATGCAATGTACTCTAGAGCTTAAACTATCTCTACACAAAACAGCCACAGTTAAAAGGTTTTAAAATATTTAATAATTCATAATTAAAACCACAAGACAATACTTTCTACTACACAGTCAGTGCTAGTCAAGAGTTCAGAGAGCACACAGAAATACTTAAAATAAATCAGCAGTATAGTTCTGACATCACAGAAAAGCAGTTAGTCTCATTTTTATAGTACCTAGCTAATCTAAAAGTAAACACAAGTCTAAGATAACTTACTTAAGACAACAGGCAGAGTGCTGAGTTGGATAGTCTGACAAAAATGCTTAATGCCTTCTGGTTCTCACTGTTTAAATTGAAACTGCAGTTCTGTTACACCATTCACACTTTCCTGGTGTTCCCAGGCTGATAGAAACGGCATTTACATTCTTTTACACTTAGAGCAATAAAGGACATTCCACATGTAAATTCTGGTCATTATCTTTAGCCTTAAAACAATAGCAGGAGCTGACTTGTAAACATCAAAGGCAGTGATGAAATAATTTTAATTTCAAAGGACCAACAAGAAATGCTTGACTTAGCTTTCTTTACAGCAGATGCCAATGTTGCCACATTGTTTGAAGTTCAACACTTCACAACATATTCTTTCATTTAAGAAGCAAGCCTGCATTTCAACATTTCACAGTATTTACAAATGATAGAATTATGTACCAAATTCTAGTTGACTAGGCTGGCAGCCTTCACCCATCTCTACCAGTCTTCGCAAAGGCAATGGAAAGAATAATCATGGGCCGAAAAATAATGAATAACAACCAGAACTGAGAAAAACACACCTTATAATAGCAAAGCTTTCGGATAAAATCCTTCCTCAATACTAATACTTGTATTAGTATTGAGGAAGGATTTTATCTGAAAGCTTTGCTATTATAAAGTGTGTTTTTCTCAGTTCTGGTTGTTATTCATATTTCCTTGCAGCTTGTTCTTTTCCTAAAAATAATGACACAGGAAACCTTCAAATTCTGGACCCAACGCAATATGTTTTTGTCAAGGGCAGGTCATGCTTACTGAATCTGGTGGATTTCTTTGTGAAAGTCATCAAGGCCGTGGATGAAGGTAAAGGCATTTGACACAATTCCCCACTCAAGTATTATGAATAAACTCACAAAACTATGCATAAAGCTCTACGTCACCAGATGGATGGTCAATTGGCTCATGGGCAGGAGACATGTGGTTAAAGCGGGTGAATCTAGATCCAGCAAGAGGCCAATTACTAGTGGTTTACCACAGGGATCAGTGCTCGGACCACTCCTGTTCGTAACATACTTCTCTGAAGTCAAGGCTTATGTGGAGGGTCTCTGGATGACAACGTTTGGTGATGACTGCAAACTGGGGGTAATCAATGTATCCCCCAGTGATGTAGATATCCTTCAGGAGGGTCTAGATCAGCAAAATGATTAGTTCCAGAACCATGGCCTAAAACTAAATGTGAAAAAATGCATTATTATACCCTTTGGAAAGTCAAATACCCATGCAAATTACAACATCAATAGCACACCCCTAAGATTAGACTCGGAGGTGAGAGATTTAGGTACACAGATAGATAGTAGCCTGAACCTTGACCACTATGTGTCCACAATGGAGAGGAAGTTCTTCTATGTGACACAACTTATAAGTAAAGGTATGGCATTCGGATCCAAAGAAATTATAGCCCCTCTGTATCAGCCTTCATTAGACCAATAATTGAGTGCAATGTGCCATTTGTCATGTACTTGATTAGGAACTTACAGCAGCTGGAGCCACCTCAGAGGTTCCTAACAAAGAAAATGCAGGATTGTAAACAACATGAACTATGCAGATAGACTAAAAGCCCTATCCCTTTACTCTGTCTCCTACCGAGTATTAATGGGTGATCTATGCCTGACCTACAAGACACTCACAAATCCAGCCCTGTTGAAGCTGCTACACATCTGAAAGTCAAACAGCATGAGGATCACCCACTCTAGGGATCTAAACTTAGTCAGCAACTCAAACAAAACATACTGGAAAGACAGATATGTATCTCAGAGATTGCCCCTTCTTTGGCGCATGTTTACTATTTACGTTAAGCAGAGCCCTTCCTTGGCCATCATCAAATGCAGTTTGGATTAATGGATGGGGAACTGCAAATTCACACCCAGGGTAGTGCCCATGTCCATTATGGACAGGGGAAGTCTGCAAGGTACTCAATACATAGGCGCAAATCTATGCCATCCTATTGCTTCTAGGGGCCATATATTGGGTTAAATTAGGTTATATTGGCTAGACTTGTAAGAGCCCTTAAGCTGTTAGCCTGGGAATCTCCTATGAACCTATGAACCTATGTGGTACATGGTTTGACTTCCTTAGCAGTCATTGCCTTAACCAGACGGTGCCCATGATTGGAGTCGGATAATAGCCCATGTTGCTCATTGCTCTGTTGTGTTTAACAAACATACACATAGATACATCTGCTAAGAGGATTTCAGAGCTATAAAGCTACAGACTTTTTTGGCCTAGCTCCTGTAATTGGTTTTCTAAAATAAAAAACAGGCCCCTAGGATTAATCCATCCTTTATAGCCAAGGTTCTTACTGAATATTACTTTGAAATGCTCTGTCTACTTACCACTGTTTTCCTCAGAGTATTCTGCTCAAAGAAAATACCTCCTTCATGGTATGGATATTTGCAGACATCTTAGATTTCATTTGAACAGATGTAAGTCATCAGGAGGATTAATCAGTTTTATATCTCTCTTTTAAAGTGTTGTTTGGGAAAGAATATTAAAAAGCATACATTTTCCATATGGTTAGTGAACTGCATCAACGTTTGCTATGATAAACATGAGATAATTCACCCCTATCCTGTTAGAGCAGTAACTATTTCCAAGGCATTTTCTGTAATATTCCTTTGGACAATGCTTATGTACAGAACCTGCTCTTTCTTGAGCATATTTATAAGGCATTATAAGCCGAACACCTGTCCAGGATCAGCTCTTGTAAGATTAGCTGAAAACTCTGCCCTAGATGTTACTGGAAACAGACTTCCTTTCAACCTACCATTTCTCCACTCCCTCCTTGCATTTTCCACAATATTTTATCTTCTCTGATTTTTTTCTGCGTTTTTTTTTCTGAACTGGGGAGAGATGATGGTGCTGTACATGATGATGATGAGAAGGACGTAAAGGCAGCATCAGAAAGTTTTATCGCTTCAGAGGTTGTCACTAGGCAATCAATTACATTTATCATTTGCAGTCTTGCCACTGCAATTCCAACTACTTGCTACCCTTTCTATGAGGGATTGCGGGGTAGGCCAAGGATGTATTTGCAATTATCCATGCAAACACTCAGGCTGCATTTGAAGAGAGTGAAGGTGAGCAGTCCTAACATTTGTTGTATATCTTCTGGCAGTTACATAACATGGGCAAACAAATCTGTCATTATGGCAAGTATTCATAACTTTTGTTTTGTGCAGCACTGACAATATATATATATATATATATATATATATATATATATATATATATATATATATATATATATATATATATATATACATGGTTTACTACTAAAATCTCGCAACTGACAATTGCAAATGTGCATATATGTGACCCAAAATGTCATAAACCCAATTACCGATTGTACACATAACTGAAAGTAGGAATTAAGGAAAGTCGACAACTCGGGAATGACAACTTTACTAAAAATACCTACACTTCCGGTTTATGTACTATGAACATTTTGCAGGGGGACAAGCCCCCCTGCATCCCCACACCCCCTGATATTTATATATTAAAACTCTGAGATCACACTACAGTGAAGGAAAGGGTCAATTTCCCGATCCCCACTATAGTGCAATCTCCGTTCAAAATAACAAATCCACAAGAGCGAATGCACACAAGCATTCTCTCTTGTGGATTCATTATTTTAAAAATCAGTGGTACGATACCTCAGGAAAGTGCCTTTTGCCTCTCGAGGTCATGTAATTGACATAAATTTTGATATATGTATAGATATATATATGTACGCGAGTATATATAGTTTTTTTTTACTTTGTGTTCTATTATCTAATTAGAAATTCACTGTAGACTGATACATTCCAGTTTTGCTAACTGTTTATTAAATTTCTCTATGTATATAACTTGTGGAGTATTTAAGCTGTAGATGAGCATTGCTCAAGCTGGACAATATACCTTTCAACTTTCAAGACTTTTGCAGAATGTCCAGATTTTTGCCTCATATTTTTTGTCGGTTCCTCATAAAATTTGGGGTTTTCTGAGTTTTTGTGGCAAATCAGTGAGGATTAAATTCACTAAATAATGACAAACACTTGAGTTTCAGACTTCATATCCTTCAGAAAATGTATAAATGTTTTTTGTAACACAAAATCTTTTATTCTAGCGACTTTCTAAATTTGTAAGAGCAAGATTTAAAATTTGTTCCTGTTCTTAAAGCTTTGTCCCCCCATTATTTTTGGCTTTGTCCAGATTTCTGTGCTAAGAGGTTGAGAGCTATGCTGGACAACCTGTTTCACATTATAGAAATAACTTCATGTGAATTCAAGATTCAGGATTGAGTAGCTTTATGTGTGTGTGTGTGTGTGTGTGTGTGTGTGTGTGTGTGTGTGTGTGTGTGTGTGTGTGTGTGTGTGTGTGTGGTTGTGAAGCTGTAGGTTTGGATTGTCTTATGGAGAAGAACTCTTGAATATATCAGAAAGTGATCTAAACCATAAAGAAACAACAGACAACACTTATAACTAGAACTTTTGCTCTTTATATGGGATTCATTTTCTGGGGCTGCTTATGTGTCCTTCAAATGATTCATAATTTGGGATGAGAATGGCTTTAGGTTTTTGAATTGTCTTTAATTCTTAAGACTAGCTTCACAAAAGTTTCATTTTGCAACTTTGAATAAAAGCTAATACTTTAAATGTGCCATACAAATTTTTCTGTTTGCAAGTTAACAAAAATGTGTTGAAAGTTATTTTGAACACAAATTCAAATTGTTTTTCGCTCTGTGGATCATGGTCACACATCTGTTATTTATATTTAATAGTGTTTTGTGGAACATTTGGGGAAAATACTGATATCACTTGCAGTGATTTTTATTTTTTTAAGTAATGGCAGTGAAATGTTTTTTTAAGAATGACAGTTTCTGTGAGAAAAACTATGGCCATTACATTTATTTTTTTTTTTGCAATAATTAGAATGATTCAGATAAACAATGTCGGCTATTTTAGGTCCTTTATCAGACTGAATTACAAGGAAATATTTCTTAGGGCGTTAACAGTTTAACTTGGGTGGAAAAAAGTAAGAAAATGATTATGTAATCTCCCATTAGACATCATCTATTAGAAACAGAAACTTGTGTAGTCCAGTTCAGTCATCACATTTGCTTGCACTCTTTATTTAGGAAGATTTAACATTTATTTGCCACTTAATTCCAACCTTAATTAAAAAAGTAACCTTCCAGAAAGAATATGGCCTTACCTCATTCCATATTAGCACTATTTTCACTTCCTGTGATTTAAGCTGTTGCTTTTCTTAAGTATTACATAGTGGCTTAAGTATATAGTATGACATCATATGTTGCTAGGTAATACTGCCCAATAAACATTACAGGAGGCTTGTGGGTGTACAAATGTGCCCTCTTTGTATGTTTCTTTCAGAACTCCTAAGGAGAGGTTACTATTGTTTGCTTTGTCAGACATACTAAACTTAACAAACAGTCCCTTTGGACTTTCCTTCTCACTTTTAACAAGTTTCATCCCTTACATTAAAGTGTCGTCATGACTGGTCTATAGAGTTGTAAAAGATATACAAATTGTTTTTTTTTAAATATTTGGCTTTAGTTGGAAAGAAGGTTCACATTAAAGTTGATGAGTTCCTTGACTGTATTTCTAAACTTTTAACTTCTGTTCTTCAGAATACATCAGAGCTAATCAAAGCCAATTGCTATCCTATAGGTAATCCTAAGACCACAAAGTAAATTAAGTTTATGGCTACAGTTTATATATAACCCAAATTAAAAAAAACACTTAAACACTTCATGCAAATGTGAATATATGTAACAGTATTGAAAATACATTATTTTCCTGATTTATTAAAAAAGGACTGTTATTGAATGAAGTCTAAACTCAAATTCTGCATGAGTATTCTGATGTAAATGAAGTCTAAACTCAAACTCTGCTCGAGTATTCTGATGTAAATGCGTACAAATTTACGTCATCATAATTATTATTACTGGTAAGCTCTCAGAAAGAAGAATGATCTCAGCCATCCTGCCATCTTCAGTTTCTAAGCCACGTGCTTATCATCTAAGCCTTCCACAGCTTGTTTGTGTTTTGGCATGGCTGAAAAAAAACAAAACGTGATAGGCGAATGTACTTTGGATATTTTCCTTGTCTTTGCTCTATGGGTACGAATGCTTTGTGAATTTACTGAGACTGGTATAGCTAGCACTGAGACAATATTTCACAGATGTCAGTTTTCCTGGATGAGATACCCTGTTCAGATATCTGACTCTTGAGTCTTTCAGCAGAACTTAAACTCCCAATCCAGCCATGGCTGTCATGTCAGTTACATGTAAAAGTTTTATAGGTTCATAGGCTGTTACTAGATGATTACGTTTGAAAAGGTTGCATTCATAGTAGATACAGATGAAACTTGGCAGAGAAATGAAAATAAAATAGGTAAAGGAGGGTAAAGCTATACTTTCTAGGGGCATAAATGCATTATAGTTTAACCACACATGCACTCTTTTTCACAAATGAAGAGTAACCTCCAATTATCCAGTTAAAAAGGAAAAGCAGTGGTGGCTTGTTGTATGTGTTGTTTTGCTTTGATCTGTTATAAAAACATACACAAAGTCCTTGTCTTTTCTACTGGAGTTATTACAAATAATTCTTGTACCAAGACGTCATTATTTTGCTTATGGATCTGGTTACATTTTATTCACCTCATAAATGTTTCAGCTGTCCTACACCCAAATAAAACCACTGATTTTGATGCATGGTTTTTGAAAACTTATGCTAAGTGGCTTCAAATTGGTGATGCTACATTCTTGAACAACCATTACTGCTTTTTGCTGTCATCAAATCATTGCTGATCTTAACAAATGCTTAACAGGAATCTGGTGTGTTTTTTCTAATTTTCTTTTTTAAATATTTTATTAAGTTTGCCAAAATGCTTTCAAAATAAATATCATGTAGCATCTATAGACTGTTGCTGTTACTTGAATGTTGCATCAAGGTAAACATGATCCATACACATCATTCATTCTCCTACCATAAATTTCTTTCCTGCTTGCTGTAACTGCTGTAATATCTGTCCCTTCTGTTATATAGACACAAATTGCACCAAAATCACCACAGGGTTACTATGCAACCCTTCTGCTACAGATGGTGATGACAGTCTAGATACCTTTTCAATCATCAAGAATCATTTTGCAAAACATGTCCACAGCAGCAGCATCTTGGGTTTCACAAATTCCATTAAATGTGTCCCTTTTTTCCTTCCAAAACCTTCATTAGGTTCACATTTTTATTCAGGATTTATCTTCCATTGCAACCAGTTTTTCTACGCATATTATACAGAGCCGCCCCAAATTTTCATCTTATTTCACATTTCAGCTTCCTGCTGCTGAACAGGCATTGTAGCAAGCTGTTGCATATACAAAAACTCATTATTATCAACTTCTGTTTTGGCTAGCATTTCCATAGTTTCATCAATTCTTACAGCATTACAATGTTGCATACTTCCTAGGTTTAGTCATCTGCACTCATGTTGATATTTTTTGGTCATCAAAAATTCAACTTTGTGGCCCCATGGCACAGATGGATAAAGCCTTTACTGAATCCCAGGTGATCTATATTTGATTAGTGGAATGGATGGAGCTGCAATGGGAGAATTGTAGTGAATGGTAGATGTTGGCTCACCAGTCCTAAGGTGGGGGAGGCAGCCTATAGGCTTTCTGCAATATGTAGCATTCTGGCCTGGCCATCTGTGTGCTACACGAACAATGAGCTGCTCATCTGGGAGGCTGAGCTGCAGGAAGCAAGCATGCATCAGGATGTTCACATCTTTTTTCTGCTACCACTATAGCTTTCTGGCTGTAGTCTTGAGTATGAATCATCAGCACTGGAGACATATAATGTCAAAATATATTAACGCTCCCACCAGAGCAAATACCTCTTTGCTTACGAATGCAATAATACAGAAAAATCCAAGTAAAATGGCAAAGAGGCAACCACAGCACAGCACCAAATCCAGTATTAGAAGGTATATAAAATGAAAAACGCTCCGGTTATATAAAATACGTTCTGGTTTTATTCACATGCATCAGGTAAGCGCTTTCACATAAAGTTTCATCAGACCATTGGTTTTTAAAAACTTGAAAATCTCTTCTTTATATAATTGTCACATGTTAGAACCTATTATTCGATTAAACATTTTAAAGGTGAATACTCAAATTTAATGCATTGCTAAAGCTACCGTACTTGCGTACTGGATTCAACAAAAAATTCTAAAAAATTACTCTACAAATAAGTTACAAACTGAAGGTGCTACTACCTAAAAACTTGCATATTCAGAATGCATTTTATACTTAGAATGGTCTAATGCAGTAATATCTCTAATATAATGTTCAATATATTGCGCTAGCTATTATACATTTGCACCAAATACCTATAAGACCTATAATACCTATAAGAAGTATAAGGGATGTGTCTATGCAGAATATACATATAGCCTACTATCTGCTGCCTTACTTCAGCGTCCTACCATTGAATGCTTTTATTATTAAAATTGCTTTATATGTTTTATATAATTAAAATACTTTAATCATAATGCTTTATATATTAAGCAATACCTAACACCAAATATATAGGGTGAGACAATGTAAAAACATGTGAACATACAAAAATGCATACATTATCTGTTAATATTTTAGTGAAGCCTTCATGTTAAAATTCATTAAGAACCAGGAAATACATATATGTATATAAATATTCCTGTCTAATTTATTCTACTATTTTTAAAATATATAATATGACACAATGTAAAAACATTTAAATATACAAAACATGTCTACATTATCTATTACCATATATTAATAAAGCCTTCATGTTGAAATTCATTGGAAATCAAAAAAAAATATATATATATATGTAGATATTCCTATCTGATTAATAATACTACTTTTAAGTATCAGATTTCAAACATATAATTTTATATATTGATGTAGACATATACTAAGTGACTCATAAATGCTATACTGGAGACGTATAACTTGTCATTGCATCATTGAGTTGGCCAAGCACATATGCTTTTTTTTATTCATGCTATATTTTATTAAAACAGTGGTGACTTTGTGGCTACTTTAATTTCACAACTATATGAAAACAGAATACAGTTGACTTCAATACAATTCACTTTTTCAACCAGTGAATACCAACATTCTGTTGTATTAGTTTTGCCTACTATCCTCTGGCATGATGCAGTTGGCAGACAGAAAACTCTCACCCCCCTGTGGTCTAATGTTGCAGTCAGTAAATAATGACAGAGATGTGAGTTTCAGACTTTGCATCATTCAGAAAATGCATTCTTATGCAAAACTGTTATTCAAGCATATTTTTAAGTACATATGGACAATATTTAAAACTGATCCCTGATTTTTGCATTTGTCCCTAACTATTTTTGTCATTGTCACTGAAACTTGCACTTACCGGTTCTGAGGTATTATTTTTTTATCACAGTTGGATGAAGTGTGCACAGTAAGGTGACTATGGCTGCTGGATGGGAGTAGGGACTGTATTTGGATGAAAGTATCTTGCCATCTTATTATTTGCTCAGTTAACCATGTGGCTGTGCAGGACTGTTATACATTTATGTGAAATAAATTGGAGCATTTTTCACTACTGGTTGCATAAAAATTGAAATTATATAGCTACTAGCTAGAAAAGACTGGAAACACTGACCCTTTATCATCTTATAGACTCATGAGGGGAGATCTATGCCTTGCCTTCCATGCTGTTAGGGACCCAGTGGTTCTGGGTCACTTGTATCTTCACAAATAAAATAGTCCACCAATACCAGAAATGGCAATCTAAATTTTCACTAGCAGATAAATAAGACATGATGGACATATAGGTTTATAATACAGTGTCTCCTACATCTATGGAGCAGACATTGCCTGCAAATCAAGCAGTTTAATGTACTATTTTCCGTAAAATGGGACCTGGATTATTGAATGGGTATTTACAAATGTATTCCATGTTTGACTACTCTAGCTCTCCTGGAGGAGTACAGTTTTAAGGTGGGTACTGGCAAAGTATAAATTGTTGCAAGACTCAATTGTCTTAAATTTATTATGATTCTATGATAACTGTCAAATGCCACTAATTTCAGAGAATGCTCCTGATTTTGCCTTGTATTTTGGTCTGTTTCTCATAAAATGTGTGGTTTTCTGGCAAATCATTGAGGACTGAAGTCACAAAATAATGACAGACATTTAACTTTCATACTTCACATCCTTCACAAAATACTTGTTAATGTAGAAGCTGTTATTCTGGAAACTTCCTAAGTATATAACAGCAATATTTAAAATCTGTCCCTGAAATTGGGAATTTCCCGTCATTATTTGTTGGTTTTGTGCCAGATTTTTGCGCTGAGAGGTTGGGAAGTTTATTTTCATCATATTCAGATGAAGCATACCCTCAAAGTGGCTATAACCAATGAGTGGTGGTGGTGGTTGTCTGTTAGTGGATAAAGCAACTTAATCCTCTTTTTTTGTTCAATTGGCTTTGCAGGAGTAGTGTGCATTTGTTTGAAATAAGTTGGTATACTTGTGCTATTGTATACTTGAATGAAACAAAGTTGGAATATGTTATTGTGACCATAATTAATTATATAACTAACTTGTGTCAAAAATAAGTAAATAAATAGTCATACATCTGAGGTGTATACAGTCAATAATGGGGTTATAATTGTTGGGTGCTGGTCCATTTATTGGTCAGTCTGTGGATGGGAATGATCCTGCTATAATAATCAAGTTAAACAATCATTAGTCTGGATTTTGCTGGGCTAGTCTGTATTAATGTAAAGCAATTTGGAGTACTTTACAGTGGCTATTTTATTACAACTGGGCATTGAGGGTTGCACTCTCAAGTGGCTGTAGCTGATATGCACAGGCAATGGTGGATTATAATAACATAACTTGTGTAGGGTTGGATAGTCCAGAGAGTTATTCATTCAAAAAAATGACCAGAACCCAAGGTATACTTAATCCACCAAGGAATGCTTTCCCTCCCATTCAGAAAATCAAAGTATCCTGTTATAGAAAATCAAGGCTGTACAACTGAAATGAAAGAGAAACAGAAATGTAAACAAATGGATAAATGGAATATATGTAGACATATATCTGTCTATCTGTCTATCTATCTACTATTTATCTATCTATCTATCTATCTATCTATCTATCTATCTATCTATCTATCTATCTATCAATCTATCTATCCATATGTATAGACAGATACAAACAATACTTCTGCATCGAGCTAACTGAAAAGACTGGTGTACTTGCTAAATAACAGATTGACAAAAAGAACACAGCACAGTGTGGTCAGTTATTATAGAAATACTTTAATGGCCACTACCAGAAAAAAAGCAAACCAGGTTTCCATCTGACAGACAAGGCTTCTTCAGGGCTAACAATCGCAAAAACAGCCAAACTTTACTGACTATATAGTGCCAATTTATTTTTTAACTTATTCTCTACATTTAATTTAATATAACCATAGTGTGTGTGTGTGTGTGTGTGTGTGTGTGTGTGTGTGTGTGTGTGTGTGTGTGTGTGTGTGTGTATGGATCCCCTACACTACACCGACACACCACAAAGCCGACACCCAAAACACTGACACCAAAAGACCGACAACACACAATAATGAAAACTCACAAAACCGAACACCATAACACCGACACACAAAACGTAAACTACACATTACACACAACTATATATGCACTAACCTTAACCCAAACCCTAACCCTAAGGTCCGACACTATCGCACACTTACCCTACCTGCACCCTAACCCTAACTCACTTAACCCGTCCCTAAACTTAAAGTCCATCACTATCGCACACTTACCCTACCCGCACCCTAATCCTAACTCACTTAACCCGCCCCTAAACCTAAAGTCCATCACTATCGCACACTTACCTGTCCCGCACCCTAACCCTAACATCCGTCACTATCACACACTTACCTTACCCTCACCCTAACCCTAAGTCTGACACTACCGCACACTTACCTGTCATGCACCCTAACCCTAAATCCCTTACTATCGCACACTTACCTGTCCGCACCCTAATCCTAAATCCCTCACTATCGCACACTTACCGAGTCACGCTCACACATTGCCCATGTCGGTGTTTCGGCTGTCGGGATTTCACCTTGTCGATCTGTGTCGTCGGTCTTCTGGTGTCGGTCTTTTGGGCATCGGCTTTGTGGCGTGTCGGTCTAGTGTAGTGGACCCATATATATATATATATATATATATATATATATATATATATATATATATATATATATATATATACATATATATATATATATATATATATATATATATATATATATATAAGAACTCTACGAAAGCCCGAAACCTCACAATACCGATGCCCAGAAGCACGAAACTTCTGGATCCTGACAATGAATAATGGAGATTGCCGTACAGTGCGGAATGGGAAGTTTGCCGTTCTCCCCACTGTAGTGCAATCTCGGAGTAAGTATATTTAAGTTACGGAAGGGGGGATGCAGTGGGGCTTGCACCCCTGCATACATGTTCTTATTGATGGTTTTGGGCTTTTGTTTTGTTGTTATGTCGTTTTCGGTATTTTGATGTTTCATACTTCTAGGCGTCGGTATTGTGCGTGTCAGTATTGTGAGGTTTCGGTCTTTTGTAGTGTGTATATATATATATATATATATATATATATATATATATATATATTTGCATATTATTTATATGCTTTCTAGATTTAAATATGCATGTTACTTTTTTTTCTGGTGGGGGACATTAAATACACATACACACAAATATGTGTAATATGTCAATATATAAATATGTAAAATCTTGATTTTAAAGGATGTCAAAAAAAACAACATATACAGCTGAAGAGACATCCACAACTAAAGCAGATATTTATTAACAGAATCTGATATGAGTTGGCTATCAGGCACTTGAATATGCACAATATGATTCTCAACCAGAAAAGAGTCCCGAGGATTCATTAAGAGATTTACAAGTCACATTAAAGGCTACAGTAAATAGACCCTGTTTACGTGATGTGGTATTTTGTGATTCATAGACACATTAGCCGCAATGTAAAAATACGTCATTAGCATATAATTTGCATTCTTATGAATTGTCATTAACTACCAGAAGTGCAGGTCAACACTTTCCTGCTATAGTTATCAGTGGTGGCTGCATCATGTCAGGACAGCCCCTTCCCCCTTCAATCACTCTCCTTCACACAAGCACATAGTAAAACACAGACATGCACATAGATCACATATCCCATAGCTATCCCTGTTTTCAGAATGTTCTGGATGCCTCCTTTTTTCCTGTTCTGCTAATTCACAAATGATTACATTCAGTCCTTAATGCCATTTGAGTAGAATACTTCCTAACCTTCGGTAAATGCATACCAGGGCAAAAGCTGTTATCTTAGTGACTGTCAAGTTGCTCTACAAGGTTGAGAGGAACGCTGAACATTTCCTGTCCCTCTCCCTTGCACAGTGTTGCAGACATTGCCCAATGCCTGAGATCCTCGCTATATGTAAAACAAAACCTTGCTGCTCTGACATATCTGTTAGTGTAGCAGGCTAATGCAGGGGTTTCTGTGTTGCAGGTACAGCATTCAAATACCTTTCTATCCCCTTTTGTGCATGATGTCTTTTTATTTATTTTTTTACTAATTTCTTTTCAAATGTTATTCCTGGCATCTAGCAATCCTCCTGACTCTGTGTGCCATTGAAGCATAGCTAGAAACTTATTCCTTGTGGCTAGTGGTTCTCTCCTCCTCAGATCTCCATTCTATTTAAGTGCCATTTAAGCACACATTTCATGACTTACCCCTGGTGGCTAGTGGCTCCCACCACCCAATGTTGCAGGCTCTGTTCATTAGTTAAGGAGTGTGTGAAAGTATGATAGCAAATCCAACACACACACACGCACACACACACACACACACACACACACACACACACACACACACACACACACACACACACACACACACACACACACACTATCCCCTGACCACCCTATCTCGCTTGCATTCACATTCATCCACTCATCCATTCACCTACACACCTCCACATCTCCACACACGCACGCACACACACACACACACACACACACACACACACACACACACACACACACACACACACACACACACACACACACACACACACTATCCCTGAACACCCTATCTCGCTTGCATTCACATTCATCCACTCATCCATTCACCTACACAACTGCACACACACACACACACACACACACACACACACACACACACACACACACACACACACACACACACACACACACACACACACTATCCCCTGAACACCCTATCTCGCTTGCATTCACATTCATCCACTCATCCATTCACCTACACAACTACACACACACACACACACACACACACACACACACACACACACACACACACACACACACACACACACACACACACACACACACACACACCTAACTTACTCCCTACCTTCAAGCCAGATGCACACTCACATATTCAACCCCTTGCATATACTCAGTACACACTTCTTAGGATAAGATACTTACCTCTGTCATGAAGGATGAACATGACTTTTTGGCTGTATTCACTACCATGAGTGGCCAGGAGCAGCTATGTTAATCATTACAGTGAAGCAATGCTAGGCAGTTCTGGGTGAGAGCATATGGCTAATTAACATACGTCACTGTCACAGACTGTCTCAGTATTGAGCACAGCTGTGGAGACAACCCACTGTGACACTGCAAAAGCACCATGGTAGGGCTGTCTCTGAATTCCAAAATGTTACCTTGAGTTGTGCACATCGTTTAAGCCTCGCTGTATTTTTTATAAATTTGGCCGAGTATTTTGACGCACACACACAAAAAAACATAATACAAAGTTTTATTTTTATATAAATGCTGGCCACATGCTCTGGTGAGAAAAGACTTTAAGCTGCTACTCCATTTTTGTGCGAGACACACGCAGGTTAATGCTAAAAGGTTGGAAATAGGTCAGAAACATACAGCATGGGAAGCCTAACAAATATGGAAGGGGATTGGAATGTACATTCCTAATATCTGGAGTACTAGTTTGCAGTAATCTTTGTATCTCTGAGGAGCTTCAGGGGTGCATTGTAGATAAGAATATTGTCCTGTTACATATAAACAGCAGCCTCTCTGTTATGGATGCCAGCACAGTGAACTGACACTCATGCTATATTCAGCATGGTCACTAAAATGTAGGTTCTTCGAAAACACATTTAAACTCATTAAACAGACCTGTGGCTGCAGAAATTGCCTTTTTCTACAACAGGCCTGTTAACTGGTACAGTGTTACTACTTGCTGTTGTTGTCACAAATAATTGTTGGATATTTAGAAATCAACTGTTTATGGTCCTGAAAAAATAAAATGCAATATAAATATTTTTAATGCAAGTGCTGACAGCAGCAGACTGGTTTATGTATATTTTTCATAAGTCTGTTTGAAATTTCTTTACAGTATTCTGGTTTGTAGTAAACCATGTAGTCATGCTCTGTTTAAACAGTCATCATCAATTCTTATGTCTTTCCTGCTCAAAGCCATGTACAAAAAGTGACAGCGTTCAACTAGCTTAGTTATAATCTGGGATATAAAAAATAATATGAGCATGTATCAGTGTAGGATGTGTCATTCATTTTTCTTCCTCCAATGAGGAGTTTAAATTGGTAACATAGCAGTCCTCTAAACAGACCCAGGTTTCTCCCATAACAGCTTTTTCAATTCAAAGAGGCTTCAAACCATTCATCCAATTAAATACCAGGTTTCTTATCAAATGATTATAAAACTAGGAAGTATTCACTGAAATACAATCAAATTCGAAGTTCTTATCAAAAATCTAATAAAAAATTTAATTAATTGATAATATAAAAATAAATAAATACATTATTAAAGTCTTTATCTCTCTAAGAATTATAATTAACAATAAACATGCTAAAACCTATATACATCATCACTATCTAGTCATCATGAATGTTAATGAATATTAATTTATTCACTATAAGTATTAATTAAAGACTAAATAAATAAATAATGTACGCACTCATGCACATTTTGTTTAATTTGGCATCTCCTAGCTGTTTTCATAGACACATTACCAACCCCCCAAAAACGAAACAAAATGTGTCAACAATATTGAATAATGAACATTAATACTGCACCTATAAATGTTAGTTTAATAATGGTGAGAATAATGCCTCTAAATTTATAATCCGTATACATTACTTTTTATTTCAACATCTCCACTCTTTTTCCCAGTGGCATATATCCCACAATCTTATCAATCCCAGTAAAAGAAAAATTAGCAGAAGCGTGTATCATAACAGTCTTCATCTATGACAACAAATATCATGAAAATATAAGGCTATTCTTAGTTTAAAACTACTTTGTTTGCCCAACATAAAAAGGCCCACACCCACACACTGCCAAATATACCACCAAAATGGTTGTGCAGGTTATATGTTGTCTGATCTTGTATGTTCTAGTGGTATTCATAGATGTAAATTATTTAGTCCTATATACTTTAATTCAGTATACACAATTTCCTCAAGGATTACTACCCTTAGGAGATAGGTACTTCTGTTTGAACATCTAGTATAAAAATTATAAAAAAAATCTCCTATAACCAGATAACACTTGGCCTGAATACTGCCCCTTCTGATACCTAAACTGTACCTCATTAGGAAGAAGATCAACAAAAAAACTGCTATTTTTTTAAAAATGTTCCAATGTGATCTAATTACTTCAAGAATTAAATAACTATTGTTTCCATATGATGTCAGAAATCTAACATAATTGTCAGTTTGTTTATTACTCTCATTGTATATCAGTAGATTAGTTCTGGATTTGTTTCTAGTCATCTCCTTTGCATCTCTCAAGTTACTAACAGCATAACCCCCTCAGAGAAAATGTATATGTCATTATATTAGCTTCCCTTTCAAAATCACTGTCATTATTGCATATCATATTAACTCTAAAATACTGAGAGTTTTTTGCAAAGGGATTTTTGTAAGAGGTTTTCTTAATATTTCTCTCCTCACATTCCTCAATATGTATGTCCAAAAAGGCCATGGATTTCACATGAAAGAACAAAGTAAACACTGTATTAAAAATAGTTAAACATTTCAAAAAGATGACTGATCCCATTCCAAATTAACCAACAGTCATCTAAAAAGTCTCCAAATGATGATCTCATGCAAAAAAAATTAGAATTGCTGTTGTAGATGTAACTCCTTTCAATACAAATCATACAAATATCAGCATATATAGGTTTAAAATTAGCACCCATAGCTGTTCCTCTAAGTTAGTGATAACAATCCCCTCTGTCAAAAAAAAAAATTGGTAAGTTCTTCTTCCAATAGAACTAACAAAATCATTAAACGCATTGGAATATAGCTCAGCTACCTCCAAAAAATAATGAATTGCCCTTAGGCCTCTCTTATAAGGTATACTGGTGTACATAAAATGCTTGCCTTGTATGATGTTTAAGAATTAATTTGAATCATTTAATCTTGCAGGTAAGAGGTCTAGTAAATGCCTCAAAATGCATTCTAAAAACAGGATAAAGGTTTTGTCAATGAATCAGTTGGGTGGCCTGGTGTGGGAAAGACTGTCTTATGTATCTTAGGCAAAATCTACAAAATCTACGGAAATGGATTATCCACTATCATTTGTGATTTCACCTCCAAATAAATAATTCCCGTAGACACATCTAAGTTTATCACCAAATTACTTTGTTTCTGAAAAAACAGAGTAGAATATAATGCCATTTTTGTGGTAAAATAGTGTAATTAATAAATGTTTAGGTACCTCATTATCATAATCCTTACAATGCCAGATCACAGCTGCCTCTCTCTTGTGTGACATAGTAAAAATAAATCATCACTGAACTTTAAATAACTTAAGGCTTGTTTTTCCTCATAATAAACATTGTGACCATAATTCTTAACATCTGTGGTTAACCTCTGTTTAAAGCATTCATAACATTTAATTCAAACAATTGTACTATAGGATGATAAAGAGGTTGAGACACTAACTTTTTAAACATAAATTCAAAATCAGTATCCTGATCATAGGATGTGTGATGAGCATACCAATATTTCAAATTTAATAACCTGAAAATCTTTCAGATTGCTAACAATTTGATATTGAAATACATAAAAATTATAAACAAACAATAACCCTTTACTCAACAAAGACATAACTTGTTTTGAAAATACCACTGAGTGTACTCCGAAAAACTGTAAAGTTAAAAAAAATGATGCTGCTCAGGAGATCAGGAGATTCTAATAACTTTATTAATGATAATAATTTTTGAGTGCCTTTGTGTCGTACACTGGACTTCCTCAGAAAAAATTCTTAAAAATTAACAGGAAATTTAAGTAACCATAGTCCTTTATCACATAACTTAATTGGCCAATAAAAAACTTTAAATCTTAAAATCACACACTGTCTATATTAAAACTATAAAAATCAAAAACACTGAGACATATTATAATACTTATCACATAATTCATTATGTTATTATATAAACTTCACCATTATTTACTTTTAATTTCAATAGACAGGTAATAGTTATTTCATTAAGCCCTGGTGGTGCAGCAGAATTTAATCTCATCTGCCACCACAACTATCTGTCTTCCAATATTAATTTCCACGGGCTACCCCTTAGGTTATATTTAACTTTTTCCAATATTGTAAATAAAAGTGATGAGAAGAAAAATATTTAAAGTAATAATAGTAGTGTAACTTATAAAATGTCAAAATATGGAAGTTGCAGCTATTGTCAATACATATACAAATGGGACAGCCAGTGTTAGCTATACAGGAGACTGTAAAAATCCCTGGAAAATTTAATTGTAACACACAAGGACTGATGTATCTAGCAACTTCTTAGGAATGTCCAACATTCTATGTGGGTGAGATGGAATGTAAATTGAAAGAGAAAATATACAAACACACTTTTGAAATAAAGAATCAAAAACATACAGATGCACTCTATTAACATATTAGCCATAACTCTTCTCATGACTTCTGATTTCATCACAATGTTTTTGATTTTTATAGTTTTAATATAGATAGTGTGTGATTTTAAGACTTGAAGTTTTTTATTGACCAATTAAATCATGTGATAGAGGACTATGGTTACTTAAATTTCCAGTTAACTTTTAAGAAGTTTTTCTGATGAAGTCCAGTGTATGAGGAATCTGCTGGGACTGCTTAATTTTTTTTTTTTTTTTAGTTTTTGTTCAGAAAATACCTCATTGGTTAAATTAACCACCAAACATGCATTGTCAGTCACTACATTTAATAACCCTCTTCTAAACTTATGCGTGTGTCCAAAGGAGTGACAAATGCAGAATATGAGTGTTTTGCTCACCAGAGATATATCTACTGTCAACATCAGTACCTGTGTCACACACACACACACACACACACACACACACACACACACACACACACACACACACACACACACACACACACACACACACACACACACACACACACACACACACACACACACACACACACACACACACACACACACACACATATATATGTTGTGGTTTCTTCAGCTGAATGTTGCTTTCATCAGCAGAATAAACTTTACATAGTATGTTGTGTGTAGACTGTAGGGTCTGTTGGATGCAGTTATATCAATAGTTTTGGGATTTGTAAGTGAATTTTGTTGTGGGGTGGGAGTATGTGTGAAAGTTTGTGTCCTAGGGTTAAATTAAGGGTTAAATAATAGCATTGTCTTAATGTTGTGCATGTGTGTAGTGCATGAGTAAGTGTGTCTGTGTGCTTGAGTGGTTGAAGTTGAGGGTTAGAACAGGAACTAGCTTAAGGAATAGTTCTTATATTGTGCATATGTGCATTGCAGTGCCTGAGAGTCTTGTGTAGTGGTACGGTTAGGGAAAGGGTTTTTGTATGATGTGTATTGTTGAGATTAGGAGCAGAGTTATGGTTACAAACATGAGCAAGGCTGACAGAGGACTGGGCTACCCCTAACCATAATTCTGCTTCTGCATCTAACCCCAGCAATCCGCATTATATTACAAAAAAAAAAACACTTTCCCTAATAATACCATTATTCAGCCATATTTGGTTTAGTGGTATTGTTAGGGTTAACTGATCACAAAAAGAGAACATTTGTTTTCCTTTTGCGATGGATGCAATTTTGTCCATTTTTTGGCAAGTGAAGTAGGTTTTAACTTGCAAAAATTGAATTAGTGTCAATTTTCTGTAAGCAGATGTTTGAGAATACACTTAGGTATGTATTTGTTTATGTATATATATATATATATATATATATATATATATATATATATATATATGTATCTCTATGTATATGTATATATATATATATATATATATATATATATATATATATATATATATATATATATATATCTATATATATGTGTGTGTGTGTGTGTGTGTGTATATATATATATATATATATATATATATATATATATGTGTGTGTGTGTGTGTATATATATATATATATATATATATATATATATATGGGTCTACTTTGGATGACCGAAACGCCAGTTCGCCGACACGCAAAACACCGAGACCAAACAACCGAAAACGAAGGTGATCGACAAGGTGAAATCCCGACAGCCGAAAGACCGACATGGGCAACGTGTGAGCGCGACTCGGTAAGTGTGCGATAGTGAGGGACTTAGGGTTAGGAAGCAGACAGGTAAGTGTGCGATAGTGAGGGATTTAGGGTTAGGGTGTTGGAAAGGTGAGTGTGCGGTACTGTCGGACTTAGGGTTCGGGTAAGGTAAGTGTGTGATAGTGACCGACTGTAGTTTAGGGGCGGGTTAAGTGAGTTAGGGTTAGGGTGCCGGTAGGGTGAGTGTGCGATAGTGACGGGCTTTATGTTTTAGGGTGAGTTAAGTGAGTTAGGGTTAGGGTGCAGGTAGGATAAGTGTGCGATAGTGACGGACTTTAGGTTTAGGGGTGGGTTAAGTGAGTTAGGGTTAGGGTGCAGGTAGGGTAAGTGTGCGGTAGAGTCGGACCTTAGGGTTAGGGTTTGGGTTAAGGTTAGTGGATATGTAATTGTGTGTAATGTGTAGTTTATGTTTTGTGTGTCGGTGTAATGGTGTTCGGTTTTGTGAGTTGTCGGTATTGTGTGTTTTCGGTTGTTTGGTCTCGGTGTTTTGCATGTCGGCGAACTGGTGTTTCGGTCATCCAAAGTAGACCCATATATATATATATATATATATATATATATATATATATATATAGAATCATTCCATGTAATTAAACATTAGTAATATCAAACATCTTCATATGATCCCTTCTGCTGGCCTTACTTTGAACAATTACTTTGTCCTTTCCCCACTGCTGTGCAATCTTGATGTTGCTATATAGAATTAGCAGGGGTTCCACCAGGTAGATCATGAGACAAATGCCAGCGAGCTACAACACCAAAAGCAGAAGGCCGCAGCACTGCTAGACTGCAGTGCGGCTGAAAGGGAGATACGCAGTGGGAATCCACACTGTTGGGAAAACCGGCAAATGGAGACGTCCCCTAAAGCATGTACGTGGGCTGTCACCCGACAGTGGAAACAGCCACGCTATGCAGCAGAGCAGCAGAACAAGGCTCTAAAACCCACATGTATAACAAAAAAGCAGCATACCTTGTGTGCTTCACAAGTCCACACACAACCTGTACATCAATCCATGCCTAGGGAAGCTGACAAGAAAACCCAAAGAAGCTGCAGCCGCAGCAGAGTGCACGTACATGCGCATTGTCCAAACCAGCAGTAAGAATACCACAAGCATCCCTGCCAATACCCCATAACACTACAGAACTGCACAGACAGCCTTGAGCTGTGCAGAATATGGGTAGCCCATATTCCACATACTTGTGGCCATCTGTCAATGTAGTGGAACAGCAGAGCAGAGGTAGAAAACAGTGATAGACATGTGAGTTTCAGACTTCACACCCCTCAGAAAGTACATGCTACTGCAATACTTGTTAGTGTAACACCATCTAAGCTTGTCACAGCATGATGGACACAGTGCCCTTGTGTGTACCACTGTTGGGAATGGCTTTACCACATGACCAACCCAAAAGAGGTGGAGAGGCATGCCTGCAACAGACAGAAACTGTCCTGCCAGAGCCCGCCTAGTGCAGTGGCAGGTGGGAACATAGCAACCCAACAGTAAGTAAGAAACACTGTAGAAGGGAACACTGACACGCAGGGGTAGCAACTCACCTCCCAGTCCACAGCAGCATGTGTGTATTGTGGGGGCCGCCAAACCCATCCAATGGTTGCTGCAGCTGGGGTACACAAGTATGCAGGCCCATGTAGGCAGACAAGGGTGCAACACAGGGATACCTCTCTATGTAACCTCTGTCACTGAAACTGAGACTGGGCCCCACATCTTGACTGGCCAGAAGCAACAGCTGGGAGTTAAAGGTGACCTATGCAGTACATGTAGAACCTGTGGTGCAAGCAAGCTGTGTAGAGTCCCACCAGACTACAACCACTTGTCAACCCCACGGCTGTGTGAACTGCACATAGAGAAACCCTAGCAGACCAGGCAGTCAGAGCAAGGTGGTGCGTAGACAGCTGCACAGGGCCACTGTGGCAGGCAGCGCTAAAGCAGAGGGTGCAACATAAGGTGGTGTACAGCAACTAACCCAACATCAGATAGTGACTTGTACTAGAGCCGTGTCTACATCCTGTTCCCTGCTGCACTGGATGTGATGGATACTGAGAGGCCATCAACAAGTGGTATTACCATGATGGAATCTATGTACCTGTATAACCCTGGTCAGCTTGGCAACAGATACAGCACAGTGCCCAGCCAACGAGGCAAACCAATGCTGGTAGTGGAGGGATACCTCTACCATTTGGAGCATGAAGCACCACCTAAATGGTACTTGGCATGTATCAAGTGGAGAGTAAAGGCCTGCAGAGGTCATGCCATCACTGTTCGCCAGGATGAGGGGGAAGAACTTCTGAAATCACTGCCACACCAGTGCGGCCCAGATGCAACAACAGCCCAAGTGACTACACTGCGAGCAGAACTGCTGCAGAGGGCGGTAACCGGCAATGACCTGCCAAGTCTGGTAATGCAGAGTTCCTTAGGCACAGCAGATGACAATGTACTACAAGAGATGCCTTGCCATCCCACCCTGCATCGTAGCATAACCAGGGTACGGCAGAGGGCACGGGCATCCATGTCCACACCTCCAGTAACACTTGCGGATATTGATGTCAGCCAGTATCCACTCCGTACTGGCAGCTTTATCCTCTGTAGAATGTCTGATATGGATGGGACTGATTCCTTGGTTCTACTAACCACCTCACAGAATCTGACGGATCTGTGCAGGTCTGACATCATACTTAGGTATGGCACCTTCCCGACACGGGCCGATATATGTCATCAGCTGTATACGTTACATGGATGTATTGGCACCCCCACCTCAGCTAGGATCGTCCCCCTGGTATACTGTCTCATGACACGGACGTCAGAGTCTGCATACAACAATATGTGGGAGATACTGAAGGGTATGGCCACAGAACAGGGATGCACCTTGGCTCCACAGTATATTACTGATTTTGAGAAGGCAGCGATCCAAGCCAGCTGTAAGGCATTCCCTAAGAGTATTCTGAAGGGATGCCTATTCCATTTTGCACATATCATATGGTGCCAGATCCAGCATCACCACCTTGTGGCCCTCTATGTTACAGACACTGCTTTCTCAATTGCCATCCGCAAGCTGATTGCGTTGGCATTCCTACCACTGGAAGATGTTATCCCTGCATTTCTGGACATTGTGGCTACCTTACCTGACTGTGCTAAGCCTATAGGCATATTTCTGGACCATCATTATGTGCAAGGCCAACCACGGAAGTATGCATCCCGCTGCTCAGCACAGCAATGCCTGCCATTGTCCTTCCCTTTGAAATTTTGGAATGTGTGTGACATCTCTGACATGGACTTCCCGTGGTCTAATAACCAGGTGGAGGCATGGTATCATCAGCTGAAAGTGTTACTTGGACGCCCTGCAATGCAGCTGTCTGACCTTTTGTCTGTTCTGCAACAGGATGCCCTGCAGTGCAGCTGTCTGACCTTCTGTCTGTTCTGCAACAGGAACAGAACCTGACGGATACTCAATGGGAGTCTCTTTTGAGGGGGATGCCTGTGACACCACGTAGGAAGGCTATTGTTGTAAGGGAGCGTCGCCTAAAGCACATCTTGCAACATAAGTGTGACTGCAGTGATGTGCAAGATTTCCTACGTGCTGTGGCACATTTCTACAAGTTGTGATTATATTTGGGTTTAGTACGCACCAAGCACTACTCACATCACTTTATATATTGTGTTAATAAAGGCTTTGCCCACAGCACACAAGTTTCACATTGCCACTTTCATGCCCACTTGGCATCCTGTGACAGCCACATGTTTGACTGACAGTCGCACATGGTGGCTTCTGGGGGGGGTTGCAGAGTGTATCACTGTGGGGGTTTTTGTCTGCCACCTGTGGTTAGGGTGCAGGGGGTTCCTCTATTCCCAGAGGGAATTGTCCGCAGGCATTTGTCACTGCAGCTAAACTGCCAACCTGCCATGTGTCCATATCCAGCTGTCTCACAGGGGGCTGTTGCGCCGCCTAGGTGCCTGAACCCAATTAGCAGGGAGTATGGGGTAGCACAGACCTCCCATATGTGGATGCAGGATGCTGCCCCCATGTAAAAAAACGAGTGGTGTTTTTTGTTTTAATTTTTTTTAATTTTGATACTTTGGAATCGATGTTTTGATGTTATATTTCAAAGTACATCCATATGGCTGCAGCTGATTTCTGGTATATTTTGCTGGTGGTTGCAGTGATTGAGTTATGTTACAGTCAAACTGAAATTATTGTGATATAATGTCAGGAGTTATACTCTTTCTCTGTGGTTGTTTTTTTTTTCAAAAAAAGAGATCACTAATGACGTTTCACGACATATTTTATGTCAATGAAAATTCATTTACAATGTAAAAGAATGTAATCATTTATATATATATATATATATATATATATATATATATATATATATATATATATATATATATCTCCTTGGTAATAGATCAAATGCTCAAAAAAACATACTTTAGAAAACTGAGCCCTGGATAACCGAAAAACTGGCAGCTTGAACGTTCTGCCAAGCACACAAAATCTGCTTTTTTTCCAGGGGGCAAACCACCCTGCACCCCCCATAGGGCATTGTGCCTCCCACACCCCTTGCTAATTACATATACCAACTCTGAGAATACACTACAGTGGGAAAAGGGAATGCCCCAATCCCCACTGAACCATGATTTGTCAAAATGACAGCCCATTCAGTTCTAGCTTCCGGGTTTTCGGTTATCTGGGCTCAATGTTCTAATGTTTGCTCTTCTGCGCATTCAAGCTCTCATCAGGAATCCATTTATACATGTGATTATATATTATGGTATACTTTGTAAATATATAGACACTACTTAAGTATTTATATACTTAATACTTTATACTTATATACAAATTTATGCACACTGTTTAAAATATCATGTAGTCTGTAAATACCTGTATACTGTTTGTACACTGTTATATTAAATTATCAAAATGCTTTAGGCAGGGCACTACCTGCTTCCAATGTACCATCACTAATATTAAATATTCAGCATTCATTAGGCTAAAACCCATGTGTTTCATCATCTATAATTGTGGGTACCATCTAAAGAAGCCAATAAAAGTAAAAGAAAAAAGGAATGTAAACGACATTGTCCTTATGGATATAGACCAATACTATGGCAGCCACCCCTCTACCTTGTAATACCACTTCCATCTAATAATGCCACAGGTAATATCCTGCTTGTATGTGTGCATAGTTTATATTTACAGACTATTGTGCATGAACCATATATTGTTCCCCAGAATAGAAAGCCACGATCCACGTAGTAAAAACTGTTTATTAGTAGTAAAATACAAAAACCGTTGAGCGCTTTCATCTAACAAATATAGATTTCATCAGAACATTTAACAGCTCTGTAGCCAGACTTTAAATACTTAAAAAAACGCCAAAATGTTACCATCTGATCAATGAATATGCAATTAGTATTTAAAAATATATGTACTCATGAAACCATCTTGTTTAAAATAAATACAACAAAGTAATGAATAATACTCCCATATATTGACATTATAAATATAAGAAATAAAAAATATATAATAAAATATGTATGAAAAATACACCTTATAACATGTTTAACTGATAAGTTTTTACATTTGCATACATAAATTCATATGAATATAAAATTGAAGCAACAACCTATAGTCCTATAGATATATTACTAATATATAAATGTTAAACATACCTACTAAAACATGTTATAATACCCAGGTCCTGGTGTATGGATGTTTCAAATACACTATGTATGCATGAAATACATACATTCCTATCATCAAAATGCAACAACACTTCCCAATATGACTATTTTATACCTTTAATAAAGGTTTAGTGGGGATGTGTTCATTGATAAGAGATAAGGTGGCAAATTATGCTTAATGCAGCTAGCCACCCAGGTATCAATGAACACATCCCCACTAAACCTTTATTAAAGGTATAAAATAGTCATATTGGGAAGTGTTTTTGCATTTTAATGATAGGAATGTATGTATTTCATACATACATAGTGTATTTGAAACATCCATACACCAGGACCTGGGTATTATAACATGTTTTAGTAGGTATGTTTAACATTTATATATTAGTAATATATCTATAGGACTATAGGTTGTTGCTTCAATTTTATATTCATATGAATTTATGTATGCAAATGTAAAAACTTATCAGTTAAACATGTTATAAGGTGTATTTTTCATACATATTTTATTATATATTTTTTATTTCTTATATTTATAATGTCAATATATGGGAGTATTATTCATTACTTTGTTGTATTTATTTTAAACAAGATGGTTTCATGAGTACATATATTTTTAAATACTAATTGCATATTCATTGATCAGATGGTAACATTTTGGCAGTTTTTTTAAGTATTTAAAGTCTGGCTACAGAGCTGTTAAATGTTCTGATGAAATCTATATTTGTTAGATGAAAGCGCTCAACGGTTTTTGTATTTTACTACTAATAAACAGTTTTTACTACGTGGATCGTGGCTTTCTATTCTGGGGAACAATATATGGTTCATGCACAATTCTAAAGTTGGTGTTCCCTAGAAGTATTTTGTTTATATTTACAGACTACATGATATTTTAAACATCGGTATATATTTCTCGGCGGTACAGGCCAACACGGAAGGACTGTGGCTGACCAAGTTCTCAGATGACTGCAAACTGGGCACCATAATCGACTCTCCAGCCGACACAAGCATCCTCCAAAAAGGCCTCATAGAAACAGACACCTGGTGCTAGAGCCATGGCCTCAAGCTAAATGGCAAAAAGTGTATAGTCATCCCCTTTGGCAAAAACGAAGTGCCCACAAATTACCACATAGGTGGTAATCCATTAAGTACGGAAGAAGTAATTAGGGACCTGGGGACCCAAGTTGATAGCAATCTCTCATTTGACAACCACGTGGCCAAATTGGTTAGAAAAACATTTTATATAGCCCACCTAATCATGAAGGGATTCACATCTAGATCAGGGGAGGTCATCGTGCCTCTTTACTCATCCCTCATCAGGCCCATAATTGAGTACAATGCCCCTTTTGGGATGTACCTTACCAGACACCTGTAGCAACTGGAAAGACCCCAAAAGTACCTCACCAAGAGGATCAAAGGGCTCAAACAGATGCCATATGCTGCCCGGTTAAAGAAACTCCAGCTCTACTCAGTGGCATACTGCCTGCTCAGAGGTGATCAGTGCCTGACGTATAAAGCCATGTCCAATCCGGAATTAATGGACATGCTGCACCTCAGAAAATCCAAATCCCATCGAGCTACGCGCTCGAGAGACTTGAACCTCAGCATTGAAATAAATAGGACATGCTGGAGGGACAGATTCATAACCCAGAGGCTCCCTTCACTCTGGAATAAAATCCCAGTCCAGGTTAGGCAGAGTCCCTCATTGACTCTCTTCAAGAGGAATCTTGATGAGTGGATGGGGATCGAGGTTTACCCGGGTATCACTTCTGCGTCACTGTTAGACAGAGGCACAGTATACTAACCTCGAAAAAGGGCATAGCAAAATTAATTTAAAATGGGTGGCGAAAGCCAAACACACTCTGGCTGGGCTTATAAATGCCCTAGGGCAGATAGCCTAATATGAACCTATGAACCTATGAACCTATATAGTTGTACAGTCTGCATAAAGAAACAGAAAACAAGAGAATACAATTTGTTAATGCTTATGTAGAAATATTTGGTGTGTTTGTAGTTTGCATTATTGAAAATAAAACCTAAAAGGACCATGTGAGAATGGATCAAGGTGTAAGACACTGTGGGCTCCTGCCAGAGTCCCTTTCACTTCCACCTCATCTGGAGACTGCCTCCCAGTGTTGGACAACACATGCCTCCTCTGCCCTTAATGCAGAGATATTACTTGAATAATACAGTTTTAGTAATGGCTGAACTATTCCAGTGTTCCATTGATCTAATAACAGATTTGGGTGTTGTAAATGCATACATTTCACTGTGATATTATGCCAGGCAAAATAAATAAAGGAGTTCTATTCCAGCTATCCACAGAATGATGCCAGTAGTGCTGAAACTTTAACCTGCCATGGTGCTCAGATGAGGATTATTGGTAATTTAAACACTAATGAAGTGAAAATGGTAACAGAGATGAACAAAGGGTGATCAGAATATGAGGTCAGATGAAAGACCAGACCTAAGGGATGTATATT
Source organism: Protopterus annectens (assembly GCF_019279795.1). Taxonomy (NCBI): domain Eukaryota; kingdom Metazoa; phylum Chordata; order Ceratodontiformes; family Protopteridae; genus Protopterus; species Protopterus annectens. Next base: position 8,893,526 of record NC_056746.1, read on the forward strand.
CTAAAACTGTTCCACACAAACTAGTGCTAGCAAACATTGTTGTAAGATAGTACCAATCCTGGATGGGGTACCTTTCCACTGAGGGACATTTACAGTTAAACATTACACATGCCAATACCCAACCAAGCTCATTGATAATTTTTTGTTTGCTGCTCTCTCATGAAAAGGAATAATACTCTTACTGCTTTCCTAAAAAAATGATTTTACTGTTTGGAAGGCTGGGAGAATGAAAGTTACTAAAACACTGCTTCTTAACTAACTTTTTCCATTTAATGTCGGTGTGACTTTGGAGTAGGGTTGTTGTTGTGTCTTTCGGCTTTTCCCGGTTAGGGGTCGCCACAGCGGAACTCCGGTCCGCTAATGATTGGCAGTCGATTTTCACGTGCCGAGTTGCCGGCCCTGATGCACAACCCTCAATGAACGTACGCCCATTCACGCATGTCTCCACGCAGAAGATGTTCTAGCTGAGAATCGAACAGGGCAACATCTTACTGTGAGGCGACAACACTACCGCAGCACCATTTGGAGTAGAATAAATGTAGTAATTTTATAAAAGTTCCTTCAGAAGCATGTAAGGCCAAACCTCATGAAGAAGCACACTTTTCTGCATTTTTTGGCATATAGTAGTCATTGCAATATGTTTTAATGTAATATACATGGGCATAATAATAAATAATTATTTTTCTATGAATGATATTTTTATAAAAGCTGTATGAACTTACTGGTACTTTTCCTCAGACTAAGTCTTCTGTTTGATCTGGTCTGCTCCTTTCCCGTGAGATGTATGCATGTGACATGAAGAGTGCTTTCCCTACGGATTACTTAGTTTGACTGATTAGTCCTTCAACTTTTGTTTTACTGGTTTTGAGAAAATCTGAGTCATGATCAAAAGAGTTATACATAGCTTTGAGATCTCCAAGAGGTCCTCACGTACGATGTCTATCGTACATTCTGCAGTATAAATGTCAGGGAATGAAAGCAAGCTTATTGAATTGTTGTGGGTCATTTCATGAGTAATAGTGAAGATAGGCAGCATCTGTTCCATAACTGTGGGTTATAAACTCGCATTAAATCTGTGCTGTTTATACACATATCAGAAAGAAAAAAGACCAAATGAATAGTAGTGTAAAATTTTCCCTACAATTTTATTTATACTTGAAATAATCCAGGAACAAACTGTTCTTTCAGTTTTCAGCCTAATCTCAGTGGTGTGTATGTGTATGTGGGAAGGGTGGAGGTAAGAAACAGAACTTGTTAACCAGCTGTAACAGTTAACTTCACTGTCTTCCAGAAATTGGTTTTAATTCATGCACTTTTACTATTCCCATTCTTTCACAGGGACACGGTGAAAACACAAAATAGCACACCAATGTGTTAAAGACGATGAAATAGCTAACATTAGAGGCATATGACAACAGAATGTAAGTTATGGTTGAATAACCAGACAAATTTTGAATAGCTGAAAAGAGCATCCCTTGATAAGAGCAGACTCTGTAATAAGCATAACCAGTAAATACTGCAAAAGTCAGCTAAAGGACTAAAATATATATCAGACATAATGCAAATGTAAAATGAGATGAAGGGGTGTTAATGGATGGAGAGTTAAAACTGGCCATTTGAACATGACAGAAACAGCAATACAAAAGTGGTGCTGAGAAACAGGGGAGCAATGGGCATCTTATTTAAGGGGTGCATGTTATTTATTTGGATGCATTAATGTCAAAGTCATTAACAGGGACATTATATTACTGAGTGGTATATAAAACAAGTTTGCACTGATTTGGTATTCTTTGTCTAAAGTGTACACACAAAATTTCTATTTGCAATGTAGATCATATGGTACAACTGGTGTTGGTATTTTCCACATGCTGGGATTTTCTCCGTTCTTTCTTTAGGCTGGGTTTCATATCGCTGGTTGCGATTTAGTGTCACTGATGCAAGCAGTAAACGCCATGGATGAGGGTGTGGAAAACATTGCCGCTTTCGGGGTGTTGGCTTTTTCATTATAGTGGTGTGACTGAGGAATTAGTATATTTATGCAATGGGCCCCGATCAAAAATATTTAGTTTAATTTTTTTCTCTATATTGATGGTAGAATATTGTTGTTTTCTTCTTGCTGGATAACATGCTATTCGGATCCTCAGATTATTGGCATAAGTACTATATAAAGATACAGGGTGGCAGTAAGAAGAGCGTATTTCATTTAGAGGGCTTTTAGCAGGGGTGCAAGATGCAGAAGTGAATTTTGAGCAGGTGTTAATGTGATTATCAAAACTTAAGCCATTTATTGTTCTGGTCATGTGTTATAGCGGGATAAAACCCTGACTGTAACCCAGATGACAGGTTTTATTGTCCTGGCCCTGTGTTGCAGAGGGACAAAACCATGACTGTAACCCAGATGACAGGTTTTATTGTCCTGACCCTGTGTTGTAGAGGGATAAAACCCTGACTATAACCCAAGTAACATAGGTTTTATTGTCCTGGCCCTGTGCTGCAGAGGGATAAAACCCTGATTAAAACCCAGATGACATAGGTTTTATTGTCCTGACCCTGTGTTGTAGAGGGATAAAACCCTGACTATAACCCAAGTAACATAGGTTTTATTGTCCTGGCCCTGTGTTGTAGAGGGACAAAACCCTGACTATAACCCAGATGACATAGGTTTTATTGTCCTGACCCTGTGTTGTAGAGGGACAAAACCCTGACTATAACCCAAGTAACATAGGTTTTATTGTCCTGGCCCTGTGTTGTAGAGGGACAAAACCATGACTATAACCCAGATGACAGGTTTTATTGTCCTGGCCCTGTGCTGTAGCGGGATAAAACCCTGACTATAACCCAAGTAACATAGGTTTTATTGTCCTGGCCCTGTGTTGTAGAGGGACAAAACTCTGACTATAACCCAGATGACATATGTTTTATTGTCCTGACCCTGTGTTGTAGAGGGATAAAACCCTGACTGTAACCCAGATTACAGGTTTCATTGTCCTGACCCTGTGTTGTAGAGGGATAAAACCCTGACTATAACCCAAGTAACATAGGTTTTATTGTCCTGGCCCTGTGCTGTAGAGGGATAAAACCCTGACTATAACCCAGATGACATAGGTTTTATTGTCCTGACCCTGTGTTGTAGAGGGACAAAACTCTGACTATGACCCAGATGACATATGTTTTATTGTCCTGACCCTGTGTTGTAGAGGGATAAAACCCTGACTATAACCCAAGTAACATAGGTTTTATTTGTCCTGGCCCTGTGTTGTAGAGGGACAAAACCCTGACTATAACCCAGATGACAAAGGTTTTATTGTCCTGACCCTGTGTTGTAGAGGGATAAAACCCTGACTATAACCCAAGTAACATAGGTTTTATTGTCCTGGCACTGTGCTGCAGAGGGATGAAACCCTGACTATAACCCAGATGACATAGGTTTTATTGTCCTGACTCTGCGTTGTAGAGGGATAAAACCCTGACCATAACCCAAGTAGCATAGGTTTTATTGTCCTGGCCCTGTGCTGTAGAGGGATAAAACCCTGACTATAACCCAGATGACATAGGTTTTATTGTCCTGACCCTGTGTTGTAGAGGGATAAAACCTTGACTATAACCCAAGTAACATAGGTTTTATTGTCCTGGCCCTGTGCTGTAGAGGAATAAAACCCTGACTATAACCCAGATTACAAAGGTTTTATTGTCCTGACCCTGTGTTGTAGAGGGATAAAACCCTGACTATAACCCAAGTAACATAGATTTTATTGTCCTGGCCCTGTGCTGTAGAGGGATAAAACCCTGACTATAACCCAGATGACAGGTTTTGTTGTCCTGGCCCTATGTTGTAGAGGGACAAAACTCTGACTATAACCCAGATGACATGGCTTTTATTGTCCTGACCCTGTATTGTAGAGGGATAAAATCCTGACTATAACCCAAGTAATATAGGTTTTATTGTCCTGGCCCTGTGCTGTAGAGGGATAAAACCCTGACTATAACCCAGATGACATAGGTTTTATTGTCCTGACCCTGTGTTGTAGAGGGATAAAACCCTGACTATAACCCAGATGACATAGGTTTTATTGTGCTGACCCTGTGTTGTAGAGGGATAAAACCCTAACTATAACCCAAGTAACATAGGTTTTATTGTCTTGGCCCTGCGCTGTAGAGGGATAAAACCCTGACTATAACCCAGGTGACATAGGTTTTATTGTTTTGACCCTGTATTGTAGAGGGATAAAACCCTGACTATAACCCGAGTAACATAGGTTTTATTGTCCTGGCCCTGCGCCGTAGAGGGATAAAACCCTGACTATAACCCAAATGACATAGGTTTTATTAGTGGCTTGGCTGCTGGAAGGATCCAGTCGGAGGGGGTTGGACTGAGTGGCTAACACCAGCTTACCCATCTTTGGGAGAGGGAGCAATATGACATACTGCACCAATAACACCAATGTGATTGTTGAGGGATTGCTGGTTGCATTTGCTGAGTTGCTGTGGTTTGTGATGCACTTGTGCCAGTAGACATTCCTGGGTGCATTCAAAGGCATGTGGGTGTCATTCCTGGCAGCAACATAAATGACAACCAACAGCCAGTCCTGAGTCTTTCCTCTGAAGGGAAATTAATTGGCTTAAAAAGCTTACACCTCTGTAAGGAATGAATGGACCATAGGATTCTACTTCAGTAGGGGAAGGGATGGGTTGACTCTACCCTGGAGAGGGAACAAATAGGTCTGTTGCAATCTGGTAGAGGAGACCTGTTGATTTGGGGAGGTTAAAAAAAACTTAAATAATTTATGAAAGGGGCAAAACTGAATATAGCAAGCTAAAAGACAGGGATTTAATATTCAGATTTATAGGTAAATACTAGGCTATCAGTCTGCAGACTATTACAGGCCTAGCCAATAACCAGAATCAAATTGTGTACCTTGTATTCATGAGATAAAGACTTAATCATTATTCTAACCCCTTCCCTCTCCAGATACTGGATTACAAGGGCACATAGAATTTAAAAGTTCTGTTAGTTTATAAGAGAGAAAGAGAGAGAGAGAGAGAGAGAGATAGTGACAGAAGAATGGGTTGAGAGAGGAGAAAACAGCAAGATGGAGGGTGTAGTTTAGTGATCCATAGGAAGGACTATTAGACGAGTAATGCTTTGTTCCTTGCTACCAGGTGCGAGCTGAATCAGCTAACAATGCAAGAGTAGTAGACCTTCTGAACTTTTGTGCAAATCTTCATGGCATGAAGTACTTCAAGACAGAGGTTTATGGCTGTGGCTGGATAGAGAGGCTTTTAGACAGGGTGTAGTGCAGGATACACCACCCCATCTTCAAAGGATACTATAAAAAAATAAAAACAAGAACACATGATAACTAGCTTCAAATGGGTAGTATCTAGTCCTTTTTCAAATATGTTTATTCTGCTTGAGGCAGAAATCTATCCAGGGATGGAAGAAGAAGGCTGTCATACAAATTGAAATGGACAAGAGCAAAAAAAGAGACAACTGAGTGAGTACTGTACAAAAATATACCTTTTACATGCAGAAGATAAACAATATTGAACTTAAGCATTAAAAGCTGGGCTAGAATCTAGGGTAATTATGTTGAATATGATATAGACATTGTAAGAAATATATAAGAAGTTAAAGACCAATATAGGCAGGTTGCAGGCACACCTATATTGATAGTGACCTAGCTTTTGACCAATGTGGCCACTGCTGTGAGGAAATCCTTCTATCTATCCATCCATCCATCCATCCATCCATCCATCCATCCATCCATCCATCCATCTTCAACCCCTTTTCCCATTTTTGCTGGTTTCTGTTTCTCTGCCTTAAATTGCCAGTGTTTAAACCAGTTTGTACATGTTTGCTCAAAGCTGCAGTGAGATAGGCCTTCTGCCATTGCTCTGCTGTGAGACTGGAAAAATAAGTGCTTATTTCCAACTGTTTTCTGCAGTTCTGTTTTACTAAAAACATTTGCTGCATATCTGTTTAAACTATGCAACTGTTTTTTAGACTTAGTGAATTCAGTCCTTACCTCTGCTGGGATCTTTGTCTCCTTATTGTTTGTTCTTTTTGCTTGTTGCTGTACTTAAAACACTAGCACAGAGCAGAATATCCATTCCTGTTTGTGAACTTTGGACCTTTGGAGCTTGTAGTGAAGTCTTTTGTCTGGGGAGGCCTAGCTGTTTCTTCGTGGGAGGGGGGAATTCAAGTCTAGTCTGATCTAGCTAGAGGCATTACTGCAAGGCTGGGTTCTTTTTTTTTTTTTTTGATTGGATAATTTGGCTGGTTTCTGTTTCTCTGCCTTAAATAGCCAGTGTTTAAACCAGTTTGTACTTGTTTGCTCAAAGCTGCAGTGAGATAGGCCTTCTGCCATTGCTCTGCTCTGAGACTGGAAAAAGATAAGTGCTTATTTTCAACTGTTTTCTGCACTTCTGTTTTACTAAATGTGCAACTAACAGTGGGTAAAACTGCCTTCCAGTTTATAGCCTGCTACAGACCACCCTCCCAAACCCAGGAACCCCACTCAGCCTTCCTGAGAACACTGGAAAATATGAAGGTCTCTCCAAACACCATTATATTGGGCGACTTCAACTACCCAAACATAGACTGGGAGCATTACTCTAGCTCCAACACCCTAGCCCAAAGGTTCCTAGAATTTATAAACTCAAATGCTATGGAACAACTTGTTACCACTCCCACAAGAGGGGAAAACATACTGGACCTGATCATCACCAACATGGGGGCTCTATGCTCTAGACCAGAAGTGTATCCCTCACTAGTAAGATCAGACCATAAACTAATCTCACTGGATATTCACATCCCGACCCCACTCCCTGCCCAGAAAACCACAGTGAAAAACTTCCCTAAAGCAAATTTCACACTCCTCAAAACCGAGGTGGAATCCTTCAAAGCCTCCTGGCCTGTGGAAAATATGGCCCAGACCGCAGAATCCTTTATAAACGCATTCTATGAACACCTTCAGGAATGCATGGATCATACAATCCCAAATAAAACCAAGACCCAATCCTCCAAAGGCAGGCATCCTGTCTGGTGGACCCCAGCCATAAACAAACTATACAATAGAAGGAGGAAGCTACTACATGATAGAGCAAAATCCCAAAAAGGGAAGGCATCTCTGATCAGTATTAGCAAAAAACTACGGGCACTCATAAAATCATCTAAGGCCAGCTTCAAGAGAAAAATTGCACAGGACACTAAGGATAATCACAAGGCTTTCTTTAGTTATGTTAGGAACCTGTGTGGGAATTCCCAGATATGCTCAGAATTAGTCCAAAATGACAAAAAATACACCAAACCCACAGACATTGCCAACATCCTAGCTGACAGGTTCAGTGCAAACTCCCCCACCTTCCCCACCAAAAGGGCAAATATTTATCCCAGCAGAGTGTTGCACCCCTGACATCTCAGATGCTCAGGTAAGAGCTGCCCTCTCCAAAGCAAAAAACACAGCATCAATGGGACCAGACGGTGTCCCAGGCTGTGTCCTACATGAACTCCAAGAAGAGCTAAACCTAAACATAAAACTACTGTTCAGTCTCAGTCTTACTACAGGATATGCACCCAAAGAGTGGCGTACAGCAACAGTGGTCCCTCGCCACAAAGGTGGTGCCTCAATGGATCCTGGAAACTATCGCCCCATAAGCCTGACTAGCTTGGTCTGCAAAGCTATGGAAAGGATCATCATGGACCTCATAAATAAAGATATTGGGGACCTACAGACACTGGATCCTACCCAGTTTGGCATTGTTAAGGGCAGATCCTGCCTCTTAAACCTGGTCAATTTCTTTGAAACAGTCACCAAGGCGATTGATGAGGGGAAGGTGGTCCACACAGCCTACCTGGACCTCGCAAAAGCCTTCGATAAAATACCCCACTCGGGCATTATAGATAAGCTCACCAGCTTAAATATAAACCCCTTTGTCACTAGATGGGTTGCAAACTGGCTCAAGGACAGAACCCACATGGTTAGAATTGCTGGAGCCATGTCAGACTCCAAACCAGTTACAAGTGGCATCCCACAAGGCTCAGTCCTGAGACCTCTCTTGTTCGGTATATATTTCTCGGAGGTACAGGCCAACATGGAAGGACTGTGGCTGACCATGTTTGCAGATGACTGCAAACTAGGCGCCATAATCGACTCTCCAGCCGACACAAGCATCCTACAAAAGGGCCTCATAGAAACAGACAACTGGTGCCAGAGCCATGGCCTCAAGCTAAATGCCAAAAAGTGTATAGTCATCCCCTTTGGCAAAAACAAAGTGCCCACAAATTACCACATAGGTGGTAATCCATTAAGTACGGAAGAAGTAATTAGGGACCTGGGGACCCAAGTCGATAGCAATCTCTCATTTGAAAACCACGTGGCCAAAGTGGTTAGAAAAACATTTTATATAGCCCACCTAATCATGAAGGGATTCACATCTAGATCAGGGGAGGTCATCGTGCCTCTTTACTCATCCCTCATCAGGCCCATAATTGAGTACAATGCCCCTTTTGGGATGTACCTTACCAGACACCTGCAGCAACTGGAAAGACCCCAAAAGTACCTCACCAAGAGGATCAAAAGGCTCAAACAGATGCCATATGCTGCCCAGTTAAAGAAACTCCAGCTCTACTCAGTGGCATACCGCCTGCTCAGAGGCGATCTGTGCCTGACGTATAAAGCCATGTCCAACCCGGAATTAATGGACATGCTGCACCTCAGAAAATCCAAATCCCATCGAGCTACGCACTCGAGAGACTTGAACCTCAGCACTGAAATAAATAGGACATGCTGGAGGGACAGATTCATAACCCAGAGACTCCCTTCACTCTGGAATAAAGTCCCAGTCCAGGTTAGGCAGAGTCCTTCATTGACTCTCTTCAAGAGGAATCTTGATGAGTGGATGGGAGATCATAGGTTTACCCTGGGTATCACTTCCGTGTCACTGTTAGACAGAGGCACAGTATACTAACCTCGAAAAAGGGCATAACAAAATTAATTTAAAATAGGTGGCGAAAGCCAAACACACTCTGGCTAGGCTTATAAATGCCCTTGGGCAGATAGCCTAGTATGAACCTATGAACCTATGAACTAAAAACATTTGCTGCATATCTGTTTAAACTATGAAACTGTTTTTTAGACTTAGTGAATTCAATCCTTACCTCTGTTCTGATCTTGTGTATTACACCCACTCGCCCTTCTGCTGTTGTGGTATTAAAGCTTGGTGGCTTTGAGTTGCCCACCTCTAGTATAAATTTAATATTGGATACTTCCCCAGTCTCATTACATCAGCTCATTCTACTGTGTACAGTGAGATAAGTTGTGAAGACCCATCCCGTTAGCTTCTCAACCTCGAATTATCTTCGTTCTCCTCACTTTCTTCTTAAAAAAAAAAAAACTGTGCCTCTTTCAACTTCATTTTGCTGCTTGTGCTTAGGCGTTCAACTGCATTTAGTTTGCTGCATTTATTACTGTTTGTTGGTAGCCTTATTAAATTGATGACAGTATTCTACTGAATTGCTGCTTTATTTGAGCTGTCTTTTACTGTTGTGATTCTGAGTTACTGTTTTAAAGCAATCTACTGATTAACTATATTTCATTACTATCTACTGCAATTCATTACAGTTTAACTGCATTTTACTGCATTTCATTACAGTTTAACTGCATTTTACTGCATTTCATTACAGTTTAACTGCATTTTACTGCATTTCATTACTGTTTAGCTGTATTTTTTTATACTGTGAGTTCTGTTCTTTTGAGTGTAAATGGTTAACCTGTGCTTCATTGTGTTATTTGTGAGCTACAGGTTTACTTCATCCAGAGCTTCAGCTGCACATTTTTTTACCCTTTTTGAGGTATTCTAGTTACAAATTTTCTCTTAGTAGCACGCGTGTGGTCACCTAGTAGTACTACTCATAGACCTTCCTCCCTTTAGCCACTTAGCTCTCTCTGGCCTCTCTCCCTCAGTTTCTGACAAATATGGACGGACAATTTCCTACATTTTCTCCTGCCAGTCTGGTTGATATGGGCATCCTGAGAAAGTGTAGAAACTGTCTCATGTACACAGGCAACCCTCTACTACTACCATCTTGGAACATAATTTGTGAGAGATGCAATTACATCAAGCACCTAGTGTCATTGCTCTCTCCCCCACAAGCCAGTATATCTGGCTCTGAGAAGGTTATCAATGTGAATACCACACCTCAAACACCACCCACATCTGTACAACACACCCCACATATGTGGAGATCATCATCAAAAACATACCAAACAAAAGAGACGTCCGAGGCAAAAACACACGCGAACGCCGCTGTCCACCACATCACACACTACACATAGTCCACATACCTGTGTCTCACAGCCACTAAGGCTTAAAAATAAACCCAACATATTAGTCATAGGAGACTCCATTGTGAGACACACAAATGTACCCCTCACCAGGCTGGATAAGGAGAACGTCATGGTTAGTTGTTTGTTGGGTGCCAGAATACAACATATCACCCATGCACTCAAGTCTCTCAACAGGTACTGTTATGACCCTGTTATAGTGCATGTTGACGTGAATAACTTGAGATGTACCTCCCTGGACTATATGAAGAGAGACATGATTGAGCTTGCTGACTATGTGTCCCAGCAGGTATGTTCCTAGCCTTAAGCAGCATTTTACCGTCACCCAGAATGATGCCTCAATACAACAGAAAATGATTGACTTTAACAATTGGCTAGTTTCTAGTGTCATTCCAAAGGGGATCCAGTACCTGACAGCCTGGGATGACATGACTGACATACCATGATGCTTTGCCAGAGATGGCCTGCATCTGTCTCCCTTGGGCTTCACACTCCTGGCAAAGGCTCTTACCTCCCCCATAGTGCCTTTTTTAGGCAATGCTATGAGGTCAAAACTACCAAGATGAAAATTACATCAAAACATAAAATAAAGGTCGTGCTGCTAAATGCTAGGAGTCTAAACATGAAACTGCACTCATTGCAAACATTCTTAACCCTGGAAGATGCTTACATTTATGCAGTCACAGAAACCTGGTTCAAAGCTGCAGAGAGCACCTTAGCCATACCAGGTTACTCATCCTATCATACATTCAGACCCCAAACCGTGGGCAACAAAGCAAAAGGAGGTGGAGTTGCAATATTTATGAAAGAAACACTAAAAGATGTGTAGCTAATTGTACATTTTGTATATTTATACATCAAGGTGATAGTTTTTATTGCCCTTATTTAAAGAAAATCATTAAGACCAGTGCAGGGGGTGACTGTAACACTACAAAAGTAATTAGCAGGGCACAGTGCAATGAATCCAATGCATTTTATGTGGGCAAGACTGTAAATAAACTTAAGCTTAGGATTTCATGTCATCTGGCAGAAATCTGCTCTGAATGTACAAATAATGCACCAGCCAGACACCATGCTCTTCATAAAAGACACACAGGTTTTAAGTTCCAGATACTGGATCTCACAGATATGGGTGATCTTGAAGGAGACATCTTGAATATTCTGGAAAAACATGAACTCATGTGGCAATTAAAGCTGAACTCTTTTAGGAAGCCTGGACTAAACTACTACTGTTCACTGAAAAGTGTACTGGAACTTAAAAAATTGCTACATTGTTTATATGACTAATTTTATTTTATTTTATTCATCCAGTTGGTTTTATATACCATGTTAAATCAGATTTAATTTAAGTAGATATTTTGTTTCCATCATCATACAGTTTTTCTTTTTCTTGTTCTTTTTCCACTTTATTCAAAATGATGTGTAATAACAATACTAACGAATTATACAAGAATATTTTTGTAGATAGTTTTTAGGGTTCTTCTACAGAGACCTGAAGAAGTCTAGAAGGACGAAAGCGATCTTTGTTAACAATAGGTTATGGAAATCGAATATGATTTTTATAATGGATTTTTTGCATGCAAAGTATATCTGTATATATTTGTATATATTTTTAGATTGCCAAATGGTCTAAGATTTATATATTTCCAGCCATGTAGTATATTGTCTTGGATAAAATCACAGACTTAATAATCTGGTGAAATAAGAGATACCACATCATTATTAATTTTATTTAAAGTACATAAAGTTTTATTATGACAGCTACTAACTAGGGCAGGACCAGCTCGAATGTTACACTGATGGGGGAAGGAATGTGAATTTAACATGTGTACCAATAACACTTTGTTTTACAGCACAATAAACCACTCCCTTGCCTGATAAAAAGCATATATATATATATATATATATATATATATATATTATATATATATATATATATATATATATATATATATTATATATATATATATATATATATATTATATATAGTTAGAAAGCTTGTGAGGAAACTATTACTCTGTTATTTTTGTTTTACTTGGATTGCTTGTCTATGTAATTAATAAAGGATTTTCGACTGGAGACAGACTGTATACCCTGCATGGATTACTTCTGAATACTTAGTAATTCTGTATAATATTTCAAATTATATATTCTTTATTTTTTTTTTACTTAGGACGAGTTTAAGTTTGCTACCTCTACTACCTTGGGAAGGTATAAATGTAAGTCCTTTATTTAAAAGGGATACATCTGAATGAGACAATACTGACCTCGATAAATTAAAAAACAAACAGTCTATTGTCTGCGACGCTGCCTGTGTTGTGTTCCTTCTTCGGAGTCTTTTCTCTTCCATTTGTCCCAGCTGTTTACACGCCCTCTTCTTTCTCCAAATTTCTTTATGGGGTATGGTAAAAAACGGCTCTGGTCATTGTCCCCTTTTAAAGGCAAAATTTTGGGTATAGCTCCAGTCCGTGAAGAGATAACTGAATTCTTGTATGCTTCCTGATTAGGAAGCGGAGTGGGAAACGCGTTCTCACTGCCAATAGTAGAGATATCCTCAGGTGGTGTAGCAAAGACAGCGTCAGAGCTTGCATTGGAAGCAAGACTCTCAGGCTAGACGCCAGATGGTATCGCGTGTACAGTTTCAGTAACAGTCACTTCCGTTGATGTAGAAAGGGGAGGATCCCTTTCATTATTAGGTACTGAAGGTGTAAATCTCGGCCAAATGAACACGTTCCCTGCAGAAAAATCACGGAAGTCCCTCTGCAATTTACGGTGCTTTCCCAGTTGTAGCCTGTCACTAAAAGCCCGTATTTGAGTGTAGAGATGATCTAGTTTATTTAAGCATGCTTCCTGCTTAAATCGTTCACTCAGTTCTTTGTTTAGTTGTTCAATTTTACTTTTTAGTTCATTTTCAAGTGGAGTAAAGTAGCTAATGATGAGTTGCATGTATTTAAAGCTGAGATCCAAATTGAGATCCTGCCATTGTTTAAGGAGTAGAGGATGACTGTCCCCATAGGTGGGCATGCAAAGGACACGCATGCCCCTAGGGACGACCCTGAAATGTATACACGCCTCGAGGTGCTTACGCTGCCATACATAGCATTCATATTTAAACAGGTCATTCTCTAGTTCTTTATACATCACATTAAAGTGCTCAAAATCTATAACATTTTCATGCCCTCGATTCACTGAAGGCATTTGAAGATCCAAGGTCAATAAAGGGTTTGTAGTGTGATGAATTAAATGGTTCCATTTGTCAGCAGCACTCACCCTCGCCTCTGGATTGTAGTCAAGCTCCAACGAAACATTGGCCATGGTTAGTGGTTTGAGGTTACAAAAAGACAAAGTGAGCAAAAAGAAACCAAACCACACTCCGAGTCTCCAGAGAAACAGCAAAATGTGAAAAACCCAAACACTGGAAGGCTCACCACAGCAAAAATTCTGTAACAATCCTGTAGAAATTCGAAAGTCCAATTTGTAAAATTCGAAGTCTTTTATTGAAAATGCAACACACAAAAAAAGATAAGCACTTTCGCGTGTTATAACACACGCTTCTTCAGATCTATTTTAACAGTGAAGCAGTGAGTTTAAATACCATAAAAAAGGCTCAATCAAGATTTTAATACAAGTTAATTAAACAATTGAGCAATTAAATACTAAATTGAAACTCTAACTTTAAAGGCGCAATGCGCACTTAGCTATCATTAATACAATACTGAGAGTTGGTTACAAAACCCCAAGAATCTATGAATATATATACTGTGTAAATCTATGACATACATAAAATACAAACAGAAAATATAGCACCTATGTGTATAAAAAGCATAAGTAATAAAATATATGATATATATTAAAAACATGATAAGGTCTAAAAATAAAATAATACATAACTATCATGAATATGATGACCAATGGAAATATAATAATCCATGACTGCAGAGACAAATAAAAAACCCCTAGTCCGCTAAGGGTCTGAAATATAAAGGGTAAATGAAGCAAGTGCTATCTGCTTTTAAGCACTGATCTAATGGAAACATATTGATTAATGCCCAATGGTAAATGGGCCCTTAACTTAAAAATCCATTGTAATTCAATACTCTCCAATAGATTCATGTGGTCACCCCCTCTAATGCTGTGTTTAACTATTTGTAGGACTCTGAAGTTAAACATGTGTGTAGTATATTCCATGACATGTTTTGCTAACGCATTCTGTTCTTTATGTTGTCTAATGTCATAGACATGGTTGTAAATTCTTTGTTTTAACTTTCTCTTGGTGAGTCCTACATAAAACGCCAAGCATGCATTGCAATTTACCAAATATATGACGCTTTCAGTATCACAGCAGGCGTAAAATCTGGGAATGAATGTGAAGTTCAAATAAGGATGCACAAAGACCTGATCTGTAATTACATACCCACACATGTTGCATTTCCACATGGGTGTGTGCCCACCTTACATATATTATATATACTACCGTTATCTGATCTGATTAATATACAGTGATTAATTAGATATATATATATGGATTGAAAATCTTCCACACAGGGATGTTTCTTACACTGTTCTTTAATATATATAAAAGACATACACACCTCCAGGTTGGTCAAACAGTATGACACACAGGAAACACTCCAGGTGCAGTTAAAAATTGACAAGACCCCTATTCAAATCATAGCTAGTTATAGGCCTCCAATTCTTACTCAAGATGCCCACTCCACCTATCTGGACCTCTTCGAATCTATCAGGATTTAACCCTTTACCCTGATCCTGGCTAACTTTAACTTTCCAACCATAGATTATAAGAAATGCTCATGCCAAAACACAAATGCCGTGAGATTCCTTGATTTTGTCAATGCAAATGCCTTGGACTAGTTGGTCGACACCCCCCAAGGGTGAAAATATCTTGGACTTGGTATTAACCAACATGAGTAACCACTGCAGCATCCCTGCAGTATCATCATCCCTGGTGAGATCCGACCACAAAGTGGACACTTTTGAAGTCACCATCTCCTCTGACCCCCTACCCCCAGCTAGGGTCAAACAGAAAAACTTCTCCAAAACTGATTACAGCCTCCTGAGAGAACATATAAAGAGCTTCACAGCCTCCTTCCCCTCCATAGGAACTGGCACATATGTCTAAACCTATACCAAAGTACTATATGAGCATTTATATAGCTGCATGAAATCAGGAATACCTGACAAGGTGAAATCATCCTCCTCCAGGAAGAATAAGCCTGTCTGGTGGACATCTGCAATACATAAACTTTATAATAAAAGGAAAAAAATTGCTGTCCAGGACCAAGAAAGAGCAGGTGTCTAATTGGAAGCAATATGTTCTTAGCCTGAACAAGCAAATAAGAGCACTAGTGAAAAACTCCAAAGCAAATTTCGAGTCCAAATTGGCCACATCTACTAGAGACAATCATAAGGCCTTCTTCACATATGTCCTCAATCTCAAAGGAAGCACCAAGATCTGCTCAGAACTGGTGGTCATGAACACCACATACACAAATGCTGTAGATATATCCAACATGCTGGCAGACAGGTTCAGGGAAAACTTCATCCCTCTGCTCTCCCCCATCAGTAAAACAGGACTTCCCCAGTACCTTCCCCCTCCCCTTATCTCTAGGGAGCAAGTTATCACTGCCCTCTCAAAGGCAAAATACACCCTCCATGGGACCAGATAACATCTCAGGTTGCATCCTGCATGCACTCAGGCAGGAACTTGCAGCACCATTAGGCACCCTATTCAACCAAAACCTGAGTATCGGCTTCATCCCAGCCGAGTGAAGGGCAGCCACTGTCATCCCTTTGCACAAAGGTGGAGCATCCACAGAGCCAGGAAATTATAGACCCATCAGCCTAACTAGCCTGATCTGCAAGGCCATGAAATGGATTATCATGGACCTCATTAACAAGGACATTGGCAACTTCAAGACACTCAAACCTACACAGTTTGGTTTCACCAAGGAGAGGTCATGCCTGTTAAATTTGGTTGACTTCTTTGAGACAGTCACCCAGGCCATGGATGAGGAGAAGATGGTGCACACCACCTACCTTGACCTGGCCAAAGCCTTCAATACTATTCACCACTCAGGTATAATAAATAAACTCTCTCAGCTAGGCATCAATCCATATATTACTAGATGGGTAGCAAACTGGCTCACTGATAGAAACCACCTAGTCAAAATAGGGGAAGCTACCTCAAGCAGTAGACCCATAATGAGCAGTGTACCCGAGGGATTGGTCTTGGGGCCTCTGCTGTTTGGAAATATACTTTTCTGAGGTGCAGGCCAAAACCACTGGGATATGGCTGACCAAGTTTGCAGATGACTTTCATCAATTCCCCTAGTGATATGGACATCCTCCAAGAGAGTCTCACCCAAACAAATGATTGGCGCCAGAAACATGGCCTCAAACTGAATGACAAAAAATGCATCATCATTCTCTTTAGGGAGAGTGAGGTCCCCACAAATTATCACATTGATAGTAAAGTCCAATGCATACAATCAGTCGTGAGGGACTTTGGCACCCGGGTTGATAGCAAACTGACTTTTGATCACAATATTGCCTCCATTGTATGGAAAGCTTTCTACATGGCCCACCTCATTAGTAAGGGTATCTCATCCAGGGATAATGTGGTCATAACATCCCTGTATTCTTCTTTGTGTACCTCACAAAGCACATGCAGCAGCTGGAGAGATCCTATAGGTTCCCCAGCAGGAGAATCCAGGGCCTCAAACATCTACCCTAAACAGATAGGCTAAAGGCCCTGTCCCCCTACTCAGTCTCCTACAGACTCCTCAGAGGTGACCTCTATTTGGCATACAAAGAAATCTCAGACCCCGCCCTGATGAGACCGCTGCATATCCGCAAGTCAAGCTCCACTCGAGTAACCCGCACGTGCAGCCTCAACCTGGTCTGTGACATCAATAGGACTTGTTGGTGGGACAGACTTGTGTCCCAGAGACTCCCCATTTTGTGGAATAGACTCCCTCTCCATGTCAAGCAGAAGACCTCATTAAGCCTTTTTAAGTGCAACCTGGATAACTGGATGGAGAACAGAAAATACACCCCTGGGATTCCATGTGTGTCCCTGCTGGGCAGTGGAATATGGGTGCTGACTTGTTGGAACGTGTGCTAAATTCTTGGCTAGGCTTGTAAGGGCCTCAGGGCCAATAGCCTAGTAACTTACTATGATCCTATGCACATAGAGTCAGGGTGTCACTTCAGCAGTGACAATCATCTCGAGCCAAGGTTTTACACCTTTGGGTTGCTAGCACTGCTACAGTAGAAACAAACTCGTCTCGTATGGAACCACACTTGTAAGATCTCAAAATAATCCACACAAGAAGTTTCGATCACAGTTCAAATGACTAGCAAAATAAATCCACCGGATATGCTTAAAACCACAAGGAATATATTTAATGCAAATATAAAACAGCAATTTCAAACGTCAAGCGCTTTCACTAGGCTAAGCTAGCTTCATCAGAACGATTAAAACAGCTGATTACTCTTCAATTTAAATGAAAAAAGGCGCCAAAAACTAAGAAGCCATATTTAAAGCAGCATAATATGAATTAAATACATGCTTATACAGATATTATAAATTCATTATTTCAAAAATCCATATCAATATGAATACAATAATTATGTATAATCAAATATATACTTTAAAATAGTTCCGGATTGTGAAATTCTAAAATTAAAAAATTAAGAAAATTGTAAAAATAATATAATTATATTTTATATACTGTGACTGTTGGATTAATTATACTTTATATGCCTCTAATGGTTATTTAACATCAAGAGGGGCTTAATACTGAAATAGTCGTTAATACCAGGTATTCTAGTGGCATCCGTTAAGACTTGCCAATATAATTCCCTGTAAGCTAATAAGTTTTTAATATTGCCACCTCTAGGGTCACTTTTGACTACCTCTATTATAGCAAATTCAAATTTATGCTCTTTCCCTTCTTTTAATATGTGTCTAGCAAGAGCATTTTTCGAATCCTTGTTTTCTATGCAGTATAAATGTGAGTATATCCGCTGTTTTAATAATCTTTCAGTCTTGCCCACATAAAATGAGGGGCAGACTGTGCACAAAGCGATGTAAACTACCATCCTTGATTTACAATTGCCCTTGACTGGATATATTTTAGTTCTGTTCTCATTTCCTAATGTGATTAAACTCATTGTATGAATACTGGAACACTGTTTGCATGTCCCACATCTCGAAGTATATGCACTTTCACTGTGTTTTATCTTACGTCCTGTTTCAAGAATTCTCTTGACATTCATACCCATTTTGTTCACGAATTTGGGTTCTGTTCCCAGTTTCTTACCTATTTCTTTGTCTTTAGTTAAAAGATGCCAATTTTTAATGATAATGTCTTTGATATAATGACTGTAAGGACCAAATTCTAAAATGCAAGCTCTATAATATATGGTATCTGTTGCTGGTGTTACTGCTACTTCCATAGCTTGTTGTTCTATAATTTCATTGTTTACTAATGTTTTTGATATACTATAGGACCCAAGTAATGGCTTATATTTAATTCCCCATTGACTTATCACATATGCAGAAATGTCTACCATCAAATCATTGTCATATCCTCTATCCAAAAACAAAGATGTAATGTAATCAATTTCCTTAACCATGTCATTATAATTAGAACACATTCTAACTGCCCTTACACATTGTCCTTTATAAATGTTTCTTTTCACTTTTCTAGGGTGAAAGCTATTGAAGTCCACATAAGAATTAGTGAAGGTGTCCTTTCTATATACTGTGGACTTCAATCTGTCTTCATCAGTAGTTATCAAAGTGTCTAGGTACGGTACACCATGTTCATTTGCCACAGAAGTAAACTTTAAAAAATTACTACTGTTATTGATGTAATTAATAAATGCAGCAAAGGTGTCTGGGCCCCCATTCCATAAAATATAAATGTCGTCGAGGAATCTTGAATAATATATGATGGATTGATCATGTATACCATCCAATACATGCTGTTCCTCCCATTCAAGCATGACCAGGTTGGCGTATATGGGAGCGCAAGCTGCTCCCATAGCAACCCCCCCTGGTCTGCCTGAATATTTCCCCTTCGTGGAAAATAAAATTATTATCTAATATAATACTCATTAGTTCTGCCAATAGTTGGATTCTGTCCCATGACATTTTGGTTTGTTTTCTTAAACTATTAGTGAAGGCATCTATACCTTCATCCATGGGTATGGAACTGAATAGATCTATGACATCAATTGTACTAAATAAAATGCCTTGATTATACTTATCAATGGGATAGTTTTTTAAAAATTCCCACACATCTTTTACAAGATGTTTCACTTCTTTATAGATGGGTTTCAATAGTGTGTCCATTACTACTCCAATTGGGAACGTTTTGGATCTACTTCCCGAAATTATAGGGCGAAAAGTTAGATTGTCTTGATTTTTATGTACCTTTGGTATCCCTATGATGGTAGCTAAAACTGGATGTTCCACTGTCATGTAACTATACATTTCTTCAGTTATTCTATGTTCCAATAGATACTCTTCTAGGTACATGTCAATCCTATTATAGGCTATATTTACCTCATTAATAGAAGATACTGTATAATTCCCTGAATGATGTAATATATCAAGGATGTTGGCATTGTAAGTGATGGTGTCAAATATTACTAAGCCTCCACCCTTGTCAGGTTTCATTATACGTATGTTGGTATCCTTCTGTAGCTCCAATAAAGTTTTCCTTTCTTCAGTAGATAAATTTTGCTTAATTTGAAACTTCCTTTTGTTTTTGTAAAGTCTGTACATTTCATTTGTCACCACTTGGTCATAAATCTGTACACTAGGATGGTTGAATGGTATGAATGTACTTTTCTTTTTCAACCCCAGTGATCCCTTACTACAATCTTGATCTTTTTTTGTCATTGTTACTGAACATGAGTGCTAAATTTAGTTTCCTAGTGTATTTCTTGAATTCTAAAATGTTATCTACAAGACTAAATTTGGGAGTTGGAATAAAATTAAATCCCTTAGATAAAAGGTCGAAATGTGTTGTCCTTAATTTCATGCTGCTGAAATTGTAAATTTTAAAACTTTTATATTCACTAGCAGCATTATTGGTAACAATTCCAGTTTGTTCAAACATAGTGGAATCACTGTTGTTGTTTTCCATACTGTCTACCATTTCATTTTCCACTTTCCTACTTTTTTCCAGTTCCCCTGATTCCTCTCTCCGGACGTGTAAAAAAACTTGTCACAGTTGGCATCTCTACTAGCGTCTTCCCCTTGGTTAGTGTATACAATCTTGTCCATATCCTGTCTATTATAATTCCACTTATAGCACATGTTTCTTCTGTATTGTTCTCTATCTCTGTTTAATTTTCTATGTTTTCGTTCAAAAGCACTCCTTGCTCTGACCTCAGCAGTCGAAAATTGTTTGTGGAATAAATTCTCCCATTGGGCATAAGCTAAATCCTGTGTAATTATATTGTTTAAATTTTCTACCTCAAGTAAAAGTTTGCACAATTTGGCATCATTATGTTTAATAAGTAATTTCATGTACTGGAATCCAAAATTGTCAAACAGTGTATTAAATTCAGTTTCAACTTCTATATTAATATCAATCCCTAAAGGCATTTTGTAAAACCTTAAACCCATAGGCACAATATGTAAGGATAAACAATGATTTAAATATGCATTATCTAATTTTAAAGCGTTAATAATGTTAATTTTCTTTCCAAAAGAATAGATCATGTCTTTTAAAGTTCCTTTATCTTTAATACAACGGTCAGGTTTGGTTCCCCAGTGACTGTTGTCAAATTTGCATTCCTGCCCCAAAAAATCTTTTAAATTATGTTGCTTTGTAACAGGAACAGCCTGTCGATCAACCTCTTTGTCCTGTCTGTTAGTGCCAGAAACATGAGCATATGTCCGAGTGAATTGGGACTGTTTCGGTTTTGTACCAATGCGTTTCGCTTCCTCAGTAAGATTACCAAATGAAAAGTCAAACGTGAACTCGGACAGTGCAGTCTTGTCATAATCATTAAAAATATTGTTGTTAGGTAAATCTATAATACCACTGGGTATTACATTTTGTCCCTGTCCGTTAGGTATACCAGGAGAAGAGGTATCCGGTATACATGAGGACCTTTTACTGCCAGAAATGTTAATTGCATAAAAAACAAGGATTCGAAAAATGCACTTGCTAGGCACATCTTAAAAGAAGGGAAAGAGCACAAATTTGAATTTGCTATAATAGAGGTAGTCAAGAGTGACCCTAGAGGTGGCAATATTAACAACTTATTAGCTTACAGAGAATTATATTGGCAAGTCTTAATGGATGCCACTAGAATACCTGGTATTAACGACTATTTCAGTATTAAGCCCCTCTTGATGTTAAATAACCATTAGAGGCATATAAAGTATAATTAATCCAACAGTCACAGTATATAAAATATAATTATATTATTTTTACAATTTTCTTAATTTTTTAATTTTAGAATTTCACAATCCTGAACTATTTTAAAGTATATATTTGATTATACATAATTATTGTATTCATATTGATATGGATTTTTGAAATAATGAATTTATAATATCTGTATAAGCATGTATTTAATTCATATTATGCTGCTTTAAATATGGCTTCTTAGTTTTTGGCGCCTTTTTTCATTTAAATTGAAGAGTAATCAGCTGTTTTAATCGTTCTGATGAAGCTAGCTTAGCCTAGTGAAATGGCTTGACGTTTGAAATTGCTGTTTTATATTTGCATTAAATATATTCCTTGTGGTTTTAAGCATATCCGGTGGATTTATTTTGCTAGTCATTTGAACTGTGATCGAAACTTCTTGTGTGGATTATTTTGAGCACTGCTACAGTAGTTCATTTGTACACTCACCTGCACACCCAAGGCCAATTTAGAATGTCCAGTCCACCTCCTGCATGTCTTTGGAATGGAGGAAGACGCCGGAGCATCCAGAGGAAACCCATGTGACCTCAGGGAGGACATGCAGACTCTGCACAGAAGGCACCCCAGCCAAGAATCAAACCGGAGAACCTCATGCTGTGAGGTGACAATGCTAACTGCTGCACCAAGTCCTTCTATATTGCAGAGCTTATAAATAAAGGGACAGCATATATGTTCATAGTGGTCACTGTCCCATCCTAGAGTACAATTTCCTCTTTAGTATGTAACTATTTAAGCACTTGCAACAACTGGAACATCCACAGAGATTCCTTACAAAAATAATAAAGGGCCTAAGATACACGACCTACATGGACCACCTCAAAGCCCTATCGCTGTACTCAGTCTCATACCGACTATTAAGGGATGACCTATGCTTGGCTTATAAGGCTTCCACAGACCCAGCATAAATGGACCTACTTC
Organism: Protopterus annectens; assembly: GCF_019279795.1. Taxonomy (NCBI): domain Eukaryota; kingdom Metazoa; phylum Chordata; order Ceratodontiformes; family Protopteridae; genus Protopterus; species Protopterus annectens. The sequence goes on from NC_056746.1 coordinate 8,916,267, forward strand.
ACATCCACAAGTCAAATTTGCATTAGAATACCTGGTCCAGAGACTTCAACCTCAAACAGAACAGTTGGGTGGACAGGTTGGGAGGGTGGCCTAATGGTTAAGGTGTTTGCCTTACAAACACAAGGTGCAGGGTTTGAGTCTCACAAGGGATAATTGGCTAGGCTTAAAATGGCTCGCAAGGGCAGTTAGCTTAGTACTAACCTATGAACCTATGAACCTATGTACATATCTCGGAGGATACTGTTACTACGGAACAGACTCCTCATAGATGTAAAACAAGAAGAATGAAAATATATTGAATTTTTTTCAAAATAAGGCAGACAATGAAGCTCTTAAGAACCAGGTTTACCAAAAGGCTTTGTTAGCTTATTAAATCAATATATAATTAAAGCAAATGTAATGGAAGTGTCTCACGATCAGGTAACCTGAAATAACTAATCAAATAAAATTTCCATGATAACTGCATTAACTTGTCTGAAATTACATGAATATACCATAAAATAATGCAAAAATGTTATGTAATAAATACATAGTAAATAAATATTAGAAATAATCATTCAAACCATGCAAAAATGAGCTCCTGGATTAATAATCCATCTTTGCTGCTCATTTTCCATTATGTGATGTAACTCTTGCTACTTTTAACAGAGCTACAGTCATCACTATAAATGAAAGTGTGTCTGTAGGATGTACTGAAATATGTTTATATACGGCATTTGCTTGTTTATTTCAATGAATGTCACTAAGATATTCCCTAATTCAGAACTTCAAGGGTGAGACATTTGTCCCACATACAATTGTCCACAAAATCAGGAACTCAAATAGACCAGCCAACTTATATTACACTAAAAATAATTATTAATATTAAACACCTTAGAATAATTTTTAGTTGTTAAATTGGTCAATTTGTCGACAAGCCCACATTTGTTGCAATTATTACAAACAGAATTGCCTGGGGGAGTTTTACTTCATTTGCCACAAAAAAAAATGTGTTGACTCAATAATTGTGCAAGGGTATTCCCCTTACTTAAACAAACAAAAAAAATAGAGGGAACATAAAGTCAGCTGAATATGCATCAGCCACAGTTCATTATTTATGTATTTATATATTTATGTATTTATTTAGTTGTTTTATTTAGTTATTTTGGGAATGCGTAGGCACATCAAAGTGGATCTGACAAACCTTCTAAAATTTGGCATGTGATGTTTCTGATTTCTGAGACATGTTCATCCATCCCTATTTCATAACTGCACAGATGTTAGTCATCAACATCAGTCAATGTAGTTTTTATTCAATATTTCCTAGTGAAACAGCACTGCAATGATTATATGACAGCAGTGGCAATTTCCTGCAAGGAGCCTGCCGCTGCAAAGACCTGTACAAGAATGCACTGACAAGTGAAAAAAAACATTATGATCTTATGTGCTGCAACAGAAACTCGACTTCTGATAGGCTGAAAGTGCAAATAGAGTGGCAATATATTCACTTGCTAGACAGTGCAGAATAGGGTTACAACCTGTCCCTCTTTGCGTGGGACAGTCCCACTTTGGGCAGTTGTGTCCTGTGAAAAACACTAAAAAAATGGCAAATGTCCTGAGATTTTAAGACAAAGTGTATTTCTTAACTTTTCTTTAATAGTTGCATAAAACTGTTATCTTTTATCTGAAACACATAAATATTATTTGAAATAGCATAAACAACTCAAATGCTACAAAAAATAAACTTTTATTTTGGCAAAAAAAGTGAAGTTCTGTCCTTTGCACTGGCTGTGGGTATGTTTTGTCCTGTAAAATCTCACATTTCTACAAAAATGGCCCACTTTGGGCATTTGAAAAGGTGGCAACCCTAAATATACATTACCCACATATGGAAAAATGCAGGGGTATATAGAAGGGGATATTTCTTCCCTTTGTGGTACACACTCTGATGTGGCTCACCCTATATATTTTAGTCTATTTTTTACCTCCAAATTCACTTTATTTCAAATTATCAATATACAAAATGATACATATGCATGGTGCATTCTAAGTTAATCTTTTAACTTTGAATATGTTGTACACTCCATCCAGCCCAAAATCAGCAGTTACATTGTATCAGCTTTTTCATTCATTTCTTTCTTTATTATAACTAACAAAACAGGTTAATACATTTTATTTTCATTTCTTCATTGTCCATAATATTTACATAGCTCCCATGCATAATGTAATTCTTTCTTTCTTTCTGTTGTTAGTGGGACATTATATTATTTTTACCCGTAAACATTTGGTTTATCCATTCTCTCTGCTTGCACATTACTTGCCTTTTTCTTATTCACCATCTTTTTAGACCTCTCCCATCCTGTATGCCTGCCTTATGCATGGGCACTTCCTTCAGGTCCATTTTCCCTTCAACTACGATTTTTTTAGGGGTCTACTTTATTCCAGCGAAAGCTGAATCGCTCGAATACAGTTAGTGCAACACATAACGAGTGAAATGCGAGTACGTTGAATGCATTAAACCGCGAAAGTGGAAATATCGAATTTGCATAGTTGGCCCATCTGCGGAATAGCTCCTTAAGGTAAGTGTGCGATAGTTACGGACCTTAGGGTTAGGGCGCAGGTTAAGGTAAGTGCATAGATAGGTAATGTATGTAAGGCTTAGTGTAGGGTTTTGTTAAGTGTATGTGTGTGGAATATTTAGCTTGTTTGGGTATAGCTCAGTAGGGTAAGTGTGCGGTAGTTTCGGACCTTAGGGTTAGGGAGGGGTTAAGGATAGTGCATAGATAGTTGTGTATGTAGGGTTTAGTGTAGGGTTAGAAGTAGGGTTTGGTGCTTTAGTTTAGGGTTAGAAGTAGGGTTTTAGTTAGTGTGTGTATGTGTTGTTTTTTACTGGGTTTTGGTAGGTAGTATGTTGCGGGTGGGTGGAGTTGGCCAACTATGAGAGATTGAGATTTAAAATTTCGCGGTTTAGTGCGTTCGATGTATTCGTGTTTCACTCATTATGGTTCACGCGAGTTGTATTCGAGCAATTCGGCTTTCGCGGGAATAAAGTAGACCCATTTTTTAGCTTATTCCCCTTGTCTGTCTCTCCCCTATTGGAGAGGTAACTATTTACACATTTATAATTCCCGTTATGTTTCTGCCTTGCGTTGTGTTTTGTAAATTCTTACTCTTCTTCATTTCCTTCCCTTTTTTAACCGAACTTCCCATCTTTTCCAGTTTTTGTCATATCCCTTCTCCGAACTTCCCATCTTTTCCAGTTTTTGTCATATCCCTTCTTTCTTCTCTCTTCAATAATTAGATTTTCCATTAATGTCTCTCAACCTCCTTCCCTATTGGTCTTTCTGTTTTCATCCATATTTAGTTATAAATGTCTTCCCTGTGATCGTTATTACTCCTACTAGTTCGTTCTTGTCTTTTGGTATACCTTTCTCATATCCTGGCAAGAATAACTTCTTTGTTGGTGACTAACTTCTATTCCACCCCTTAACAAGGTTTGTCTTATTTCATCTTGATATTCTCTTAGTTCCTCATAGTCCCCAAAAATATGACTCTGTTAATACTGCTATTCCAGTCTTCCGGCAGGTTCCGTGTACCCCTGTGTGTATCTAGTGCTAGGTTGTAAAAATACTTAATTAGACATTTCCAAGCAAATGTTCTAAACTGCCTTACTTTGGTTATATATCTTGGTAACTGTACAATTTCTTCCCATTTATCATTTAATATAGCAACTTTTAACTATCTTTCCCATATTATTTTCTTTTTTATTGCAAAACCATAAATAACATATTAATGTCAGTGCATCTAATCGTGAAGATAGAACAAGGCATTAAGGTTGTTAGAAACAAATCAAACTGGTGTATTGCTTGAGTTATTAATCATAAACATATTACATGTTATTACTTGGTAACAGGGTTGACACACATTAGACTTCATAGAGTTTAGGTCAGAATCCTTAATTATTATCATTAATAAAGGTAAAAGGAAAAAAAATGTACTATGCAGAAACTGTAACCATAAAATACTAACAAGCTAACCTAAAAGCAACTAACAACTGGCTAGCAGTCATAAAAAATGATAACCAATCTGTGATGATAGATTGTAATTCCAAGTAAATTAAGAAATGATTCGTCTCAATCAATGTCCAAAAGGACTTATCATGAACAGTTGAAATATATTCCTAAATATGCTATGTTTATGCTCACTAACCACTCCTTTACTCCGCTTGAGTACCTTTACGTTCCTATCTCTACCCCTATTCTAATGGGAGTGCTGGCTACCACTGGCTGTGTCCTTTGGCCATAATCTTGCTTGAGATAGTACACTAATAGCTCTAATCCATTATAAAGGCTCTTTTATATTGGTCCCTTGGATGGATCCTAAAGGCCAAGAAAGGGGGACTGATTTGATGCTCTTTCCCACAAATTTTCCATTTCATTCCCTCTTTTTTCTCTTCTTCTTTCACCCATTTCCTTTTTATTCTTAATACCCCTCGCATTCCCCCCCTTCTTTTCTCCTAGTCTCTGTTTTATTGATCAGTTCAGGAGTCTTTATTGCTTCTTCACAGCATCTTCTATCTGCCTCCACTTGTACTTCATTCCCTTATATTCCCATTCTAATATATTCTCTAGCTGATATTCCTCTTGCATTTCTGTCCATGTTTTCATGCTTTTCCCCCACCTCCATCTTATTGTTTTAACCACTATCTACTTTTTCGCTCTACTGGTAGGTAATATTCTTACCTTCCAATTGTCACCCCCTCTATCTTCCCATATTTTTTGAACTTCTGCCTTCACTCCGTTTATCCACTGCATTTTCAGTGTTTCCGTATACTGGTGTTTCCAGTATCAGTTCAGTTATGTTATTTCCTTCCCTAAGATTACCTTCTCTCTACATTTTTTTTTATTTTTTATTTAACATTTGTTAACTGGGAAGTGGGGACTGAACGAAAGAATTTTTTCAGCAGAGGCCCGGGGAGAAAGGCTCCAGATGCATGTCTTTGTACATTATTATATGTTTAGAGTCTGTCTTATATTTTGCATCTGGTATTCTTAGTTTAGTTGTTATGAAACAGTTCTGTAGTCATTCTTTAACATCTTGAACTCCTAGTCCCCCTTTATCCATCAACTCTCTTAGTTTCTCCCAAGCTACTCTGTGCTTTCTATCCTCCTGTACAAATTCTCTGCTTATCTGTTTATCTGTTTTAAAAACCTGTTATCTGAAATTTTCTAGAATGCTTGTCCTGGGTATGTGAACTCCAGGATTATACACATATTCAGTACCTGCATTCTCTGATCATTTTCCAGGTTTATTGTTTTCCATTTTGCTAGCTGCTCTTTCATCTTTTGATACTTTTTATACAGACTTTTCAGAATTTCCCTCACTGTTCCCCTGAGTGTTATTCCTGGGTATTTTATCTCCTTCACTGTCATTCTTTCTGTTCTCTCTTTCTCCTCCTTTTTATTCACACTAAAACCCTCATTTTCTCCTGATTTATTTTCTATCCTGATCTCCTTCCAAAGTTACCATCTATGTCTCATAACATTTCTTTGCTTGTTTTTCTGGGAATCCATTTCTTCTATTTCCAGTAGATAATTTCACTCCAACCTGTTGAATGTCTTTTCTGCATCTAGCAATGTTATTGCCAGTTCTTTCCCTGTTTTCTGTGCCGCTGTTATTAACAGGAGGGTTCTTATTAGGCTATTTGTTGTCTTTCTTCCCCTTACAAATTCTCTCTGGTCCCCCTGTATTATTTTTGGTAGTACATTTCCTAATCTTTCAGCATGTATCATTATAAAACATTTATAATCATGGTTGACTACTGATGTTGACATATAAGGGGCTGACCATCTTGGGTCTTTCCCGTCCTTGTATATACTATTAATTACTGTTAACCATTTCTCTAAAAATCTCCTTTTTCTGTATATTCCAAAATTCTTTCAGGATTCAACTGCAACCTGGTGACTTACCTTTTGCCATTTTTCTTCATACCCTCTCATCTCATCTCTCTTTATCCTGTCCATCAGTATCTTTCATTTCGACTCCTCCAGATTTCCCATCTCCAGCCATTCCCATCACTCATTAGCATCTCAATCTTTGGCTTGTATAGCTTCTGGTAATTCTTATACCTTTCCATTATTTCCTCTAGACTCACCTGTTTCCTATCTCTTATACCATCTCCCAATTCATACATCCACCTCCTGCTGTCTTAATCTTATTAATAATACTTTTGTTGCTTTAGGATTTGCCTTAAAGTAAAATTACCCTACCACTATTCTTTTATTCCACAGTTTCTCATCTTCCAACCCTTGTATAACCGTTTTAATCTCCTTTTTCCTTTCCCTTCTGACTCTATTCCCTCCTCGTCTTTCACTTTGCGTTTCTATTAGGTTCTTTCTTAACCGCTCACTTTTTTGCATAGTTAACTTTCCCCTTCCCTTCTGTAATTTTCTAATATCTTCCCTAACAGTTTGTTTTATTTTATCCTGTTTCTCTGCTATATCCTGCTTATTCCTTGCTGTTGTTGTTTTTATTATCCCTGCCAATTGTCCTTTATCTTTTTCATTTTCTGTTAAATATCATGGCACTTTGCAGTGCCTTTACAACTCCATCTTCCCTCCTATTGTTCTGTTATTTCCTTGGGTCTTCTCTCTTGCTTCACTAAATTACCCATTAATGACTTTTTGACATTTTTTGGGTTGGCCTGTTTTTTTTCCCCCCAGAGTAACTTGCTCTTGCTGTGCTTCCTCCACTGCTGGTTTCAACATTGTCTCTTCTTTTTCAGTTCTTTCTGTTTTTCCCTTTCCTATTCTTCTGGTAGATTCACTCTCCTTACAGTTTCTTTTCCTAACTTTTTTTCCAGTTTCTTCTTACAACAGTGCAGAGCTTTATGAGCCCCACTGCTTTCAGCATGCCACCCCATTTTAATCTGTGTTGAGGCCTACAGCAACACATCTCTGATCCCATATATTTATTTTACATTTGTTAACCGGAGAAGTCCAGCTGAGCAGCAAGCCTCTGTTCAGTGGAGGTCCAGGGAGAAAAGTTTCAATAAATTAAGTTCAGTTAACAAAACTGAACTATGGTACAATAACCAATTATACAGGGAGTAGTTTAGGTAATACAAAATGGCAAATTATACAGACAGTAGTTTAGGTAATGCAATATTATCCTTACATTATAAACACATTAGTGTTGTTAGGGAGAGTGTAGTGGTTTACATTTACAATGTTTTTAGACTAAGGCATGGAAGGAGGTATGGGAGGCAGTGTGTGTCTTGCACATCTTAAGTACTTTGTCTCAGTAGTCTGAAAGAATTACTCACCTTTAAAGATAAGATAAGATTAAGCAGTTTAGGTTGAGTAAAGGGGGTAGGCAGTAGTAATGAGAAGAGGTGAAGATCGCTGTACCAAATGGAAGGTAGATTGAATATTAGGCTTTATGAGTTAATGAAAAGGAGGTTCAGTAAAGTAGGAGATACAGAGCAGGTATTGTAGGACATATAGATATACATATAGACTAATGAAACATAGGGAATGAGGTACAGTAGGTTGGGAGAGAGAGTAGTGGTTACATGGTAAGGTGGAGTTTTAAAGAGAGGGTAATTGAGGGACTAGTAATATTGTTATCCTGGGGAGGTGCAATTATAGAGCCAGGATATATAAAACTGTTCTCTTAAGTATTTTTTGAGGACCTTGTGATTTTAAAGGAGCCTGAGGTCTGGTGGGAGGGGTTCCATAATGTTGCTACAGAGTTTGAGTACTGAGCTATTCCAGAATGTTTGGGGGCTTTTGGTGCTAGAAGGGAGTAGTTTCTCTTTAATGTGTAGTGTTCTAGAGGGTAATAGAGTTGTATCATACCTTATCATTATTGTTAATCAGTGGGTTAAGAGTAGCTGAGTATAATGAAGATGGTATGGAAGTTCAGTCCAGTTAAGTTGTTTAAGAGGTAGGCAGTGGTGAGTTCTAGAGGGGTGGTTGGCAGTGAAGCAAATAACTTTGTTATAGCATTGCTGAAGTTTAGTTTGAGTGGTAGTTTGTCGGTTGGTAAAGAGCAGAGAGACATATAGGAAGGTGAGTAGCAGGTAGCAATGATTTCACTAGTTGCTTCTGTTAGATAATGTTTTGTTCTATATAGGAAGCCAAATTTTTTATTTTTTTTTTAATGATTGATTGGAAATGTAGGTCAAATCTCAGGCTGATGTCTATGTGCATTCCTAAGAGTTTAGTACTTGTAACTTGTGCGATTTGAGTATTATTGGATGAGGATATTGGGAGAAGAGCTTTATTTCTGGAGTAAGTTTTAGGGTTGAATAATAGTAGTTTTTTTTGGGGGGGGGTTCCATAATAGTTATGAGCTGTCCAGCCATGATTCAATAGATGTAAATGATTCAAATGCAATTTCCTGTAGATGTTTTAAATTGGTGGCTGAGGAGATGAGTAGGGAGTCATTGCATATTGTATATGGGAGACATAATTGTCAAAGGTATGTTAGTCATTAATGAAAGGGTTAAATAGAAGGGGTCCTAGTATGGAGCCTTATTGCACTCTTAGCATATTGGGTAGGAATGTTGATTATTTTTACTGCCACTTGATTGCTTCTGATCTAGCAGATTGATAACCTTAGAACCAGGTTAAGCAGGAGTGAAGGAGACCTACATAAGAGAATTTTAGCAGTAGTTTTTGGTGCAAGACGGTGTTGAATGCTTTAGAAAAGCATAAGAATAGCGATGACACTACATTTCAGCTTTTTCTGTTTTTGTTGATGGCATTGGTGAAATGAAATAGGGCAGTTGTGGTGCTATGGTTCGGTCGAAAGTCATATTGTGTGGGTAAATGAAGATTATTTGATGTTATGTAGTAAAGCAGTTGAGAATGGATACACTTTTCTAATATTTTGGACAACGAGGACACTAAGGTGATTGGTATGAAGTCAGAATAGTTGGCTCAGGATCCCTCTTTATGGAGAGGGATTATGTGTGCCTTTCTCCAAAGATCTAGCTATTGAAATTGGTATGGGATAAGATAAAAGTTCTGTGGCTATGTTTAAAAATTCAGGGAGAATGCTATCTGCTACAGGATATATTGTTTTGGGCTTCATAAGATTTTTTATGGTTGAATTGGAGGCTGGTTTGAGTAAGAAGTGGTCACTTATAGGAATGGGATGGTCAAGGCTGCTAAGGGTTGATATTGTGGTTGTCTTTGGTAACTGAGGCTAATGCTTGCAGGAATTATTTGTTAAAGTTATTAGCAATTTTTGTCAGTGTCTCTTCAGGTGTGGGAAAGAATTGTTTACTGTGTCCTGGTTTAATGGGTGATGGACTGAGGACCAGACATATTTTGGATTATATATATGTCTTTCTTATATGTTACGGTAGAAGAGTTTTTTTTTTTTGTCTAGCCTTATGCTATGCGTGATCTTATTTCTTAGTTGCCTGAAATGTAAAAAATAATTTCTTGGGACTTAACTGGCATGCCATGTTTCTGAACTTTGTTTCTGAGAGTTATACATTGCCTACTGTTTTTTGAAAGCCAGGGAGTGAGGTTTATTTTACTCTTTCCTTCTTATAGGAGCATAAATTCATAGTTGGCTTTATCAAGTGAGAGATTTTTATCATTTTCCAGTTAAATTGTTTTAGTGTGATGATGAAGTTGTCTGCATTAAAACTACATATGTTGTACACATATTTATATGTGTGTGTTGCATAACTGGATCGCTTGCAAGCCTTTAGGTGAAGCTGGGCAAGTGGCCACTTTGGTTACCAGAAAGTGTGCCACAGCTATTGATGTGGGAGGGTTTAGTGATGAGGATCCAGTTTAAGGTAGAAGCTTTGGAAGAGGATTTTTATATCTTGTGGGTGTATTTATAAGCTGAGTAAAGCTGTGCATAGACTGGAACCTAACTACACCTGACATTCAGACAGAGGGGGTGTCTGTTGTAGTTAAGGTCCAGTCTGTGCTGAAGTCCCCACAGATTATAGTTTCATGGGGTATATTGGTGGATGCCCAGTATAGTATGTCTTTTTCTGTGCTGATATTATTGTCAGGGGGGGTACATAATGTTATAATACGTATGTTCTTATGTGAGTTAAATCTGAGTTGGGCAATTAGGATCTCTGCATTTTTAAAAGAGGGATGATTTATTTGGTATGGGGTTACATTTAGGTTGCATGGGAATATAATTGCGTCAACGCCTGCTTTTTTGGATGTATGGTGTGCCCTAAGGATGCTATATCCTGGTGGAAAGATTTGGGTACCTTTAATGTCTGGGTTTAGCCATGTTTCTATGGTTTCAAGGATGCCAGGATGATGGTGTGAAATAAATGAATAGTGCAAGGTGCACAGTTACTTTATCACATACATTTCTGAGGCTGATGTTTATAAGTTCTAGATTTGTTTTGCCTGCACCGCTGAAGGAGATAGCTGTACTATTTTTGTTTGTGTGAGTCATTGAATCTGTGGCTGTTTTTCTGGACATGGGTTGGGGTGTATCTCGGTATAGATGTAATGTGGATAGGGACAGTTTGAATATGGCATGGTGTGTAAATTATGGCTTTTGCTTTTTACTTAGTCAGTTGGGTACTTTACTTTTATATGTTTTTGTTTGAGTAGATGGATATGAGAAACATTGTACATACTGCGAGATCCAGATAATTGTATCATAGATCATGCATTGGGCACAATCCTCAGAGTATATCCACTGATAAAAAGGATGAGAAATAGAAATCTTGTTTAACTCTGGTTGGGATGTTAATGTTCTAAACTCTGTAAACAGATCAATGAGTTGGATGCTGTCAGAATGCATGGGTACAACTTCTGACCACATGCACCCTTCCAGGTTTATACAAAGAACTACAGAGATTACATGGTTGTTTGCTTTTCTGTAGTCTTAGAAGAATATTCTGATTAATTACCACTCTATAAAAATGTACAGATAAGCATGAAAGATGAATTATTGTGACTTGCAAAGTTCCTGTGATGTCACCAGTGGAGTTTGTGAGTCACTGCAATAGGATGCAAAATGTTATCACTAACTTGCTCTGCACTCTCAGTTCATGGTAGTTGCATGCATAGATGTCTGAAAACCATCAAACGTACAGCTGTTAGAGCTGCCTGAGCATTGTCTGGTATATGTAACAGCAGCTGATTAGTTCCGTGTCAAAGCAACACAACACAGCTGTAAGAGCTGCCTGAACATTGCATGATACACATAGTAGCAGCTGATTAGCTCCATGTCAAAGCACCACAAAACAGCTGTTACAGCGGCCTCAGCATTGCCTAGTACATGTAACAGCAGATGACTAGCTTAATGTCAAACCATTTCAAAGCAGCTGTTAGAGCTGCCTGAACATTGCCTGGTTCACATAGTAGCAGCTGATTAGCTCCATGTCAAAGCACCATAAAACAGCTGTTACAGCTGCCTCAGCATTGCCTAGTACATGTGTAGCTCCCACTGTATTTCATTGTAGAAGTAATAGACTGCAGTTTTCCATTACACCACAAAGTGGAGCTCCTTTTCAGGGATATAAAAGACAATTTTGAAAGTGAAAGAGGAGACTGAGATACTAGCTGAAGGAGGGAAGACTGAAACAGGGAGCTGAAAGGAAAAAGGGCCTTGCAGCATGACTGGATTTTCTTTCTAGTGCTTTGGGACAAGGAAGTGAAGTAGCAGATTGTGTCTGTCTGTTGCTGAAATCCTGGATGATGGTATTTTGTGGAATCAGGAGAGAAGTCTGAAACCAGTAGTTCCATATCTGCATATGATTCAGCAAGAAAAGGAGTTCCTTTGGGCCTAGTACAGAGAAGCCATAGATGATTACCAGAGTTCTGGCAGGTGATTTTCTACTTTTATCATCAGGGGAACCACGGTGCCTGGTCACTAGGATATTCTCAATGGAGTGGTAAGAGGCTCTGGCCGTCATTTTATATTTTTATAAGATTGTTGACCCCCCCCCCCCGAATGCTTTGTGGATTACAAAAAACTGGGATTCGTATGAGCTCCAACTTGGGCCCCATCATGCCAGCAGCAAGACTGTAAGTAGTCACTGGCCAGTGAACAGGGTATAATAGAGTGTTTCATAGCTGGTCTGTTTAGAATTGATCAAGGGAGATTGAGGGTGTTAGTACTGCTCAATGACTTTGCATTTTCTCATGTTTGTATTGTTGTATTACAAATCTTCATTGTTCAATGACATTGCATTTTGCTCGTGTTAGGACTGCTGCCTTCAAGAATTTTGCTGCTCAGTGACATTGCATTTTTTCATATCTGTATTGTTGTATTATAACTCTTTTATTGCTTAATGATATTGTATTTTTCCTGTGTTTGTATTGCTACATTATAAAGCTTTACTAATCATTGATATTGTCTTATTGTGCATGTTTGAATGTCTAGACCTTTTTCTGTTGAGTTCTGGGGAAGAGGGTGAATGTATGTTTTCATTGCATGCATATCTCACCTTGCCTTATTGCTAACTGGTGCACTGTTGAAATAATTTGTTTGTGATTGTGCTATTGCCTTTTAAGCTAGATGTGTCACCTAGAATCATATTTGTCATTCTTGCTGCCTTGGTGTGTTGGGCCTATAGGGGTGTCACCAGAGTCAGGTAGGAGGGAACCCATATTTACTTCAGTTACACCCGCGGGTGTGCTACATTTTGGGGCTCATCCGGGATTGCCTGTACTGCCTTGGACTACACCCTATTCCCCTGTACATGTGGAAAGCAAATCCAGCAGAAACATGAAGTAGCCGCTAAGTGGTGCAAACAGCACAATGCTCAGTCAGAGCATTGCTTAGTTCAGATGTTGCCAGGGGTCACATGGACTGATATGCAAATACATCAAGTCAGAAGAGCTTTACCAGTTGGAGGGCATGGATTTTTATTAGACAGCACTATGGACACTACCAAGCAGAGCACATTGGCCTTATTAGAATGGAAAAGTCCTTTAGTGTATGAGCACATACTTTCAAGTGTACAAATTTCAGGTGAGAGTACAGTCCGTGTGGTAATCCCTGAGAAGTGCACTACATCAGCAACATAGAAAATACCTGTGGAAGCTATCCAAGTAGGTCAGAACCTTACACCAGAAGCTGCAGCTTCACTGCTCATAGCTATTATAGGGCCTGAAGTTTTGAATGCTTTGGGAAGTATTGTAGAAAAATGCTTAAAGCCTACACAGCCATTCACTGGGTTTGGCTACTGCAAATTGCATTTCTTTTCTGGCAAATAACCCACACCTCAGTGAGAGAAAGATTTTGAATCCTGGATGGATCAGGCTTCACAAGCCCTAGAGGAGTGGGATATCCCAGAATTTCAGAAGAAGCAATGGATAGCTGAAAGTCTAAAGGGCTTAGCTGCGGATACCATACACAACCTAAAGATGGGTAAGCAAGATTGCATGGCCAAGGACTATTTAGGAGTACTTCAGGATGTGTTTGGAAGGACCGAGAGGGCTGCTGACCTACTGTATCAGTTTGAATATACATACCAAGAAGTTGGTGAGAAACTGTCTGATTACATTAAGTGATTAGATAAAATGCTCCACCAGATCATCCTAAAGAAGGGGGTGGATCCAAAAGTAGCTGACCAAGTATGGATCAGACAAATTTTACAGGGAGCTCAAGCTATGGACCCTGTTGTGTGGAAAATGAGGATGTGAAATAGGAAAGAGACTCTAACTTATTCTCAGTTGGTTAAAGAGGTGAGGGAAGAGGAAGCCCTGCTGGAAGCCAAATCTCAGTGCTCAATAGCAACTAACACAGTGAGTGAACACCAGCAGGAGCCTATAGCCATGCTCACTACTCAAACAGGAGTCATGGCCCAGAGTGTCCGCAATGTAGAGGTGTCACAGTTGCAGATGCAGGTGTCTTCCCTGACCGACACCATAGCTCAAGTCACCAAGACAGTTGCAGAATTGCAGAAAGCCGTGGTAACTTTAGCTGAAGGGAGGAATACATCAGCTAGAACCTCCACGAAAGGACTCAGGGAAGAACCGAATCAACAAATGTTCAGAGTTCCTACTGGATTTTGCTTTTGCTGTGGGGATGCAGGGCATATAAAGCGACAGTGTCCTAATGCAGAGAACTTGAAAAAAGTGAACAGACTATTATTGGCTAGTGCAAATGCATGGAAACTTCAAAGGGCCTCAGTGAAGGAGCCAGCTGAGTGCCCAGTTACAAAGAGCCCCATAAAATCTAACATCAGGAGACAGCATCCTGGATCTCCTTTCCACACAAATCCTTGTAATAGGGGAGAGAAACTACCTACTATGCACATTTCTAGCTCATTTGAGGTGAACAACCGAATTGGAAAGCCATGTCAGCCAAAATCTCAGCATCTGAGACTGCAAAGCATTACTAAGCAAGAGTCTTATCCGTTAAAATGGCGAGGTCAACTGGTGGTACCTCAACCTCATGCTGACTGTCATACAACTGAACAGCATCGGAAACAGAAACTACCCAATGGCCTACTGGGACCATCCCCTGTCATGTCAGTAAAAATAGAAGCAGTGTATAGTAAAGCACTGTTGGATACTGGTGCACAAATCACCATTCTGTACAGAGACTTCTACCAAAAATACTTAAAGCATTTGCCACTTGAAAAGTTAGAAGATTTGGAGATCTGGGGGCTAAGTGACACAAAGTTTCCTTATGATGGTTATGTCTCACTCAAGTTAGAATTTTCCACTTCAGTTGTTGGGTCAATAGAAGTTTTTGAAACACTTGCTGTTGTGTGTCCCAGGCTAAAAGGAAAGGATTCAGCATCTATTTTAGTGGGGACAAATACTGACTTCGTCAGAAGAATGCTAATGCCTCCGTTGACCCAGGAACACCCAACACTACATCCTCTCCTGAGACCAGTTTTCTGTGCTCTTCAAAGGGAGAAGGATAGTAAGAAAGATGAAATTGGTCATGTGTGAACCCTGTCTGGGAAAGAGCATATAATTCATCCTGGTCAGGTCACTCACTTGAGAGCCAAAGTGAGGATGTGTGGACAAACAGTTTCCTTTCATATCATGATGGAAATGGATCCAGAAAGTGACTTGCCACCGGGGCTGTAACTAGTCTCAGAAGTTTGGCCTGTGGACAAGTTAAATCATTCTTATGACACTTTGCCTGTGGGGTTAAAGAATAAAGAAAGTACTCCCATTGTCCTGCGTTCACAAGTGCATTTGGGAAATGTTTATGCTGCCACTCCCTTACCTGCTTCTGTGTTGACAAGGAATGAGAGCAGGGCCAACGAGTTGAAGCTGGAAGATATTCATATAGGAGGTGGTCTCTTGCCCCCTGAGTGGCTAACCAGAGTTAAAGAGCTACTAATGAAAAAATTGTTTTCCTACTAGTGAACTAGATGTGGGCTGTGCAAAAAGTGCAGAACACCGAATAAGAGTAAAAGAGGACTGACCTTTCAGGGAACATTCCAGAAGAGTAGCGCCAGGAGGACTTAAGAAAACATTTGGAAGAACTAAAAGCCACAGGGATAATTCGAGAGTCAAGAAGTCCATATGCCTCTCCCATTGTCATTGTCAGGAAAAAGAATGGATCAGTTTGCATGTGTGTTGACTACTGTACTCTGAATCAGCAATCCATTCCAGACCAGTACACAACTCCCTGGATTGAAGATGCTCTAAATTGCCTGGTGGGCAGTACATGGGTTCAGTGTGCTAGACTTAAGGAGTGGATACTATCAAATCCCTATGCACCCAGAAGATTAAGAGAAAACTGCCTTCATCACCCCTTTGGGATTTTTTGAGTTTGATCACCTACCTCAAGGTTCATTAAATGCACTGGCAACTTTCCAGAGAATCATGGAAAGAACGGTTGGAGACATGCATCTCCTGGAATCTTAGTCTACCTGGACGGTAGGTTTTTCTTTATGATGTATTGAAAGTACATTTTGTATTGTACTAATTGTATCTGTATAGTTTGCACTATGTTATGAACGAATGACCTCTGATTATTCTCTGTACTGCACCTGGAATGTTCATTGTATACGTTAATTTTTGTATATGTGATTTTGTTTGTTTCCATGGAGCTTATCTCCCTGGGCCTCTACTGAAAATGGACATATATCCAGTTAGACTAGCCCGGTCAACAAATGTAAAATAAAAAATAAAATAAAAATAAAAATAAATTGTTCCAACCTTCAGTGACCTATGTGGGACATGTAGTGTCTGCAAATGGAATATACACGGATCCCAGCAAAGTTGAAGCTGTGACATCTTGGCCCAGACCCATAACTATCACAGACCTACAATCTTTTCTGGGGTTCTGCAGTTACTATAGAAGGTTTGTGGAAGGATTTTCAAATATAGCAAGACCCTTCAACCATTTGCTCCGAAATGATGAGAAAGCAGATGAAACAGATGAAGATATCCTTGTGAGAAAACCTAAGGGACTGAGAGGTTCTAAAGAATTCATCGAGAGTCATTGGGCTCCTGAGTGCGAAGAGTCATTTGAATAGCTTAAGTACTGCCTCACACATGCCCCTGTGCTGGCATATGCTGACTCAACAAAGCCATACACTTTACATGTGGATGCTAGCAGGGATGGCTTAGGAGGAGTCCTTTACCAGGAGTATAACAAGAAACTGAGACCTGTGGCTTTTATCAGTTGGAGTTTATCCCCCAAAGAAAGAAACTACCCTGCACACAAGCTGGAATTCCTTGCTTTAATGTGGGTGGTAGTGGAGAAGCTACATGACTATCTCTATGGGGCTGAATTTGAAGTGCAGACTGACAACAATCCTCTGACATACATCCAGAGCACTGCAAAGCTAGATGCTACTGGCCACAGATGGATGGCAGGTCTATGCTACTATAATTTCAGTTTGAAATATCACCCAGGACACGAAAATGGAGATTCTGATGGTCTGTCCAGAAGACCTCAGGGCGATTTACACCCCGACGATGAATGGGTGGAAATTCCACTGCCAAGGGTAAGAGCTATGTGTCAGATTGCAACCTGCTATCAACACACTGAATGTTGGGCCCAGAAGTTGGGTCTGTCTGCAGCAAGCATACCCCAAGCTTATTGTAATCTGGTCACTTTACAGGCTTCATCGCTACCAGTTTTTAATAACAGTGACCTTAGGAGAGATCAAAGAGAAGACCCCTTAGGTCAGCTGGCGGTAGCTGCTTTAGAGAAGAAACAAGTTAATATGCTTCACATGGATATTCATCCTCTGGCAAGACGTTTGGCCAAAGAATGTGACAGACTCCAGATACAGAATGGACTAGTGTATAGAGATCTCCTAGTGCACTTGGCAGTGAAAATGGCAATTGTTGCTTCCTCAGAAGTATAGAGTAGTAGTATTCCAGTCATTGCATGATGAACATAGTTATCTTGGTTATGACAGAACTATGGGTCTGGTAAGAGACAGGTTCTACTGGCCATGCATGAAGCAAGATGCTGAGGATTATTGTCGTACATGTCTTCGCTCCATTAGACAGGTTCTACTGGCCATGCATGAAGCAAGATGTTGAGGATTATTGTCATACTTGTCTTCGTTGCATGCAGAGAAAGACTCTGCCAGCCAGAGCTGCCTCATTGGGTCAGATGGAGAGCAGTGGACCCATGGAACTGGTCTGTATAAATTTTCTGTGCTTTGAACTGAATGAAGGTGGAATCAGTAATGTGCTGGTGGTGACAGACCACTATACCAGGCACGCTCAAGCATTTCCCACTCGCGATCAGAAAGCTATTACAGCGGTGAAACTACTAGTTGAGACATTCTTTGTACACTATGGCCAGCCAAAAAGGATACACTCTGATCAAGGATGTGATTTTGAGAGCAAGCTGTGTGGAGTCCAAAAAAGCCACACCACTCCTTATCATCCTCAAGGGGATCCTCAGCCTGAGCGTTTCAACAGAATTTTACTAGACATGTTGGGAACACTATCTGCTGAGAAGAAGAGTCAATGGAGTAGACATGTAACCACAGTGATGCATACTTACAACAGTACTAAAAATGATGCTACAGGATTCTCGCATTACTTCCTAATGTTTTAAAGAGAAGCTCATCTTCCTTTTCACGTCACCTTTGGAGTCACAGCTGATGATACACCAGTGCGATCTCACGGCAGTCATGTGGAGAGACTCAAGAAGAACCTCAGACAGGCTTATGCGCTTGCTGAAAACTCAACAGGACAAAGACATCAGTGAAACATGGGTCATTATAAAAGATGCATGACTTGCAGCCAGGGGACAGAGTTCTTTGAAAAATTTGAGACTACAAGGAAAGCATAAACTAGCTGACCACATTACATAATTTGTTCTCAGCTACCTAATATCCCTGTCTACCAAGTTTACCCTGAGGGGAAAGAAGGACCCATTAAAACCTGGTACCACAACTTAATGCATTTGGCAAAATCAGTGAGACTCATGAATCCAGAACCTAGAATGGCTCAGCGGAAGCCTAACTCAAGGCAATCCAGAAGGCTAAGGCGGAGAGGAACTATCCTTTCCAATGTTCAAGAAGCTATGCTTCCTCTTGCTGAAGGAGAAGAGGTCAGTGATGATGACTGGGGTTTCAGTGGGCTTTTTTATGAGGACGTTAAAGACCCCGTGGGCTGTTGTCTCAATGTAAATGCACCGGAATTCATTCCTTGTCATTTTGAGCAGCTCAGATCTAACAATAGTCTAAGTAATGCTTCTGTACCTCTTGCAGCACCTGATACTGATGGAGTCCCTACTAGGCAAACTTCAGAAAATAGTGCTGAGGACATTCATACCATTATGGAAAATGAAAGTGAAGTTATACAAGAGGAGATCTTAGAAGTAGACAGTATGCCTTCTGAAGAACTGGACATTGAATGTGATGTGAGTGACAAACCTTCTGAGCAAAATTCCTTTGATGTCTCTTCTGAACCAAAACTGCAGAGACTGATTCGGCCCCCACAGAGACTTACATATAACAGTTTGGGACATAGTACACAGGAACCTGTGACCACAGCTCATCAGAGAGTTTGCGCCCATAATTCCTATGCCTCCTACTCCAGTAGTGACACCCCATCCCAAGTTAAGCATAAGGCTGATTACCCTTTGTGGACTGTACCCTTTGAATGCAAAAAGATTGTTCAGTTCTTCAGGGGACCCAAGATTTTCAAGTGGGGGGAGAGTGTAGCTCCCACTGTATTTCATTGTAGAAGTAATAGACTGTAGTTTTCCATTACACCACAAAGTGGAGCTCCTTTTCAGGGATATAAAAGACAATTTCAAAAGTGAAAGAGGAGACTGAGATACTAGCTGAAGGAGGGAAGACTGAAACAGGGAGCTGAAGGGAAAAATGGCCTTGAAGCATGACTGGATTTTCTTTCTAGTGCTTTGGGACAGGGAAGTGAAGTAGCAGATTGTGTCTGTCTGTTGCTGAAATCCTGGATGATGGTATTTTGTGGAATCAGAAGTCTGAAACCAGTAGTTCCACGTCTGCATATGATTCAGCAAGAAAAGGAGTTCCTTTGGGCCTAGTACAGAGAAGCCATAGATGATTACCAGAGTTCTGGCAGGTGATTTTCTACTTTTCTCATCAGGGGAACCACGGTGCCTGGTCACTAGGATATTCTCGATGGAGTGGTGAGAGGTTCTGGCCATCATTTTATATTTTTATAAGATTGTTGATCCCCCCCGAATGCTTTGTGGATTACAAATAACTGGGATCCGTATGAGCTCCAGCTTGGGCCCCATCATGCCGGCAGCAAGACTGTAAGTAGTCACTGGCCAGTGAACAGGGTATAATAGAATGTTTCATAGCTGTTCTGTTTAGAATTGATCAAGGGGGTTGAGGGTGTTAGTCCTGCTCAATGACATTGCATTTTCTCATATTTGTATTGTTGCATTATAAATCTTCATTGTTCAATGACATTGCATTTTGCTCGTGTTAGGACTGCTGCCTTCAAGAATTTTGCTGCTCATTGACATTGCATTTTCTCATATCTGTATTGTCGTATTATATATCACTTAATGACATTGCATTTTTTCCCATGTTTGTATTGCTGCATTATAAAGCTTTACTGCTCATTGATATTGCCTTCTTTGTGCATGTTTGAATATCTAGTCCTTTTTTTGTTGAGTTCTGGGGAAGAGGGTGAGTGTATGTTTTCATTGCATGTATATCTCACCTTGCCTTATTGCTAACTGGTGCACTGTTGAAATAATTTGTTTGTGGTTGTGTTATTGCCTTTTAAGCTAGATGTGTCACCTAGAATAAAATGTGTCATTCTTGCCGCTTTGGTGTGTTGGGCCTATAGGGGTGTCACCAGAGTAAGGTAGGAAGGAACCCATATCTACTTCAGCTACACCTGCAGGTGCACTACACATGTAACAGCAGATGACTAGCTTAATGTCAAACCATTTCAAAGCAGCTGTTAGAGCTGCCTTAGCATTGCCTGGTACATGTAACAGCAGATGACTAGATCCATGTCAAAACAACACAAAGCAGCTGTTAGAGCTGCCTCAGCATTTAATTACTTGTGAATATGTTAGTAGTTTGGAGTGTTGTGAAAGAAGAGTGGCTTTGATATTTGTGTTTTATGTTATTTATACAAATACATTTTCATAAAGATTAAGACATATCCTGGAAATTTCCCTTGCAAACAGTGGTATTCAGGTTTTTGGCACTGACATTTAAGCCCTCAAAGAAAGGGCATTGCTTAAATTCTAATTGTGCAGTCTGAATTACAGACACAACATTAGTCATCTTGATGCTCAGAATGAAAGAGCTCTCATAACATCTCAGCTATTCTTGTTTGAAGCATTAAAACTGTTACTTAAATAGCAACTCTGTGGTATACAGGAATGAAACGCTTACTCAAAATTTGTAGGGTTAATCAGTAACCCAAGCAATGGAGTAGCTAGTTGAGGTAGGAGGGTGGGACTAACCACCTCATCTCACAATGGGGGGGGAGTACAAACTGATATGCTCAAGTACTAGCCTCTAGAAGAGCCATAAAACTCTGCACCAAGCAGTGTTCAACCTGTGCATGTGTGGTAGTGTCCATATATTCTTAGGCAGTATTATGCTCCTTGACCTGGTGATGTGCATGTCAAGTCAGCAAGGAGTTGGTTTCAGGTCTGCACTAAAATTCCTCTCTATATCACTGCTGTGAATGCTATTACCCAAGGTTGCCACACACTTCTCCAGCATGGGGCATTTATAGTCTGACCTTTAAATATGGGTGCTCATGATGTAACTGGGTAAAGCCAGAACCTCAGGCTGTTGGGAGACAGGTACCACTGGATATGAAAGAGGTGGATTACAATGTACTTTATGAGGGATTAAACTGCCTTCTTGCTTGTCTTGATGATAAGCCATCCTATCAGGGCTTTACTCTACTGACAGTTTTGGTGCAGCTCTTGCAATTGGGAAATCAATGGGCTTGAAACCTATAGGATGATTCTGATAGGTACTATACATGAAGACAAAAAGATATACAAAGTAAATGTTGATTTTACGTATAATTCCTTCCTTGGAGCTGTGTTTTATTTTATTTTTGTGTTATCATAAGTTATTGCTGCCACGCCTACCATGTGTCCACTTTTATAGCACAGAGCTCAATACCACTTATTCAGTTTATCCACTACCCTGCCCTCTACTCATTCATTAATGACCACATCTCCTCCTTTTCAAAGCTTTTGACCCCTTTATAATTTTACCATTTTCACTGACACCCTCCTACTTCAGACACCATTGCCTGTCCTTCATTCTACGTGATTTTGTTTGCTTTGACCCACAACCCCTCATTTTCCATTGTCATCTGCACCTCTTTTGCTTCCAAGTCTAACACTGTAGCCTCATTTCACCTCCTTTGACTTGAAGGATTCAGGCCTGTGGTACAGTCGTTATAAATTCACAAGCTGCACTCATTCCTGCTAAAATGACAGTATCAAGTACAACATACCTGTAGTGCAACAATCTGGTGCACTATTCTGCAATATACAAAATCTGTACTCCATAATTACTACCCCCATCTTCTGATGTTACTCATAAGAGTAAATTATTACAACCTCACAGTCACAAAAATGCAAATAACCCTTAATAAATTGTTTACTGCAGTAGCTTTTCATAACCTTTTCTACTAGCCACCTTGAATACACATTTTACTATGATTTGACTGGATGATCATATATTGCACAAAATAATTCTACATCTAGGTCTTATTAATTGTGCTTATATTATTATAAATTAATTACAGAGTTGGTATTTTAACATATATACATGTAGCCATTGCAGTGTCTAAAGTACTGGAACTGTTTTACTCCAGACTTGCAAACATAAAGCCGTTCATCACAAAAAATATATATGAAATGACTAATGCAGTTACTGTTTTGTTAAATTCAGAACCAATTTATTATGTACTGTATATTTTAATTATGTACAAAGTGCCTACAGAGACCTAGTTATGAGCAATGGACTATGCAAATAAGATTTCCCTGACTTTTAGTGCAAATTCCTGCCCCATCTTAAAACAAGTGTCGCTTGTTCTTTAGTGGCCTGTATTTATTCTGAAATGTAGGTAATGTCATTAAAATCCGCTGGGAAATTAATCTCCTTTTGTTTATATAAACTAAAGAAAGTTTGCTGAAATACCTTGATTTATTTAAATTTTAATTGGTAACATATTTCACTCCACTGGAAGGTGAAAGCCAAAATCCATCTGCTTTTATTTAGTGACTCTACAGATGAGAACCCTGTTGAGAGTCTGATGTCAGAATAATTTTCATATAAATTAAACGTATACTGTAAATCAGTAACCTATAGAGAGAACATACTGGAATAGAAGATCACATAACTGACTTTAAATGAATGATTGAACCATACATTGGTATAGTAAACAAGTCAGTTTGTTTTTTTGTGAAATAAAAAATGTTGCACTCACTAGAAAGCCAAGTTAATTAGCTCTATAAAGTAAGAAAGGATATGTTGTGAATGCAAGTAGTGTCTAAATGTAGACTTTTTTTTCTTTTAGCACGTGTAAGGTCAGGTAGGGCAATACACAGTCAGAATGCAAACAAAGAATATTGAGCATAGTTCGGTGAAGCTATGCAACATAATGAAACAAATAAAATATACATTTTTTGCATTGCATTTACAGTAAACAAAAAGCCAGTACAGTGTGATGGTTTCTGTGTATCTTCTTTGTTGCCTGCATTAGGTAGGAATGTGTCTGTAAGTGAAGATATTTAGATAGGAGTCCATTACTGGGATTGCTCATGGTAGCCAAGGAATACAGGAATTTTGACATGAACTTAAAAGAGACCTTCTGAAAAGTTTCATGTGTAATGACTCAACATATACCAGTTTCTTAAACATACTGAATGTTTAGGATAGCACATCATGAATACAAGGTCACATTTGGTGATGGAAGCATGTAATTTCATTCAGTAACCACATGCATGGCTTCAGTACTCTGATGAGAGACTTCCATTCCATTTATCACAAGAAGGAGTACAGGAACTCATTCCTGATGTAAAAGAAGCACATGAAATCTGTTTGTGAGCATCATCTCCTGATATCTCAAATCACCGCCTACCAGTGACATGTTTTGGGAAAGTGGACCAGCTTCCGGGTTCCCTACCATAAAATTTGCACCTGCTCTGTGGTTAATGTCAGTGATTGGGTAGCTTTATTCATCGGAGAGATATATGTTATGTTAAAGGGTTGATAAACAGCATTGGCTTGGTATACTACAGGCAGTCTTCAGCAGCATGGCAAGCACTGGTGGGGGATGCACGACTGCCTACATAAACATTAATGGTACTCAACCATATGTACCTAGCACATGGAACTCAACCATAAGTATGTAGCATGACCGCCTATAAAAACATTAACAGTACTCAATCATATGTACATAGCATGACTTCATATATAAACATTAATAGTACTCAACCATATGTACTTAGCACATATGACCCAACCATATGTACATAGCACATGAGATGCAATATGTGCGTAGCACATGGGACTCAACCATATGTATGTAGCATGACTGCCTATATAAACATTAACAGTACTCAACCATATGTACATAGCATGACTGCCTATATAAACATTAACAGTACTAAACCATATGTACGTAGCACGACTACCTATATAAACATTAACAGTACTTAACCATATGTACGTAGCACATGGGACTCAACCATATGCACATAGCACATGGGACTCAACCATATGTACTTAGCAGATGGGACTCAACCATATGTACGTAGCACATGGGACTCAACCATATGTACATAGCACATGGGATTCAACCATATGTACATACCACATGGGACTCAACCATATGTACTTAACAGATGGGAATCAACCATATCTACATAGCACATGGGACTCAAGCATATGTACTTAGCACATGGGACTCAACCATATGTATGTAGCACATGGGACTCAACCATATGTACTTAGCACATGGGACTCAACCATATGTACGTAGCACATGGGACTGAACCATATTTACATAGCACATGGGACGCAACCATATGTACATAGCACATGGAACTCAACCATATGTACATAGCACATGAGATTCAACCATATGTACGTAGCACATGGGACTCAACCATATGTAGATAGCACATGGGAGCAGAAAATTTCCTTCACTAGCATACAACATCCTCTGGCAACTTCTAATCCACTGCAGGAAGTGGTTGGTTATCCAAGACCTGGGCTGTTGTTTGTCAGTATATCTGTGGCAAGAAGAGGTATTTCATATGACATCAGTCTTGATGGTTTTCACTGGGTCTTTGACTTCATGCAGTGTGTGAATGTGAATGTCATTCTGTCTCTGTAGCACTCTAGACGTTGGTAGACAGATTTCACATTATTGCATGAGCATAGAATTAGTGCATAAACCAGTTCTAGTTTTCCTTTTTTATTGCATAATTTTTGTATTTGGAAAATAACTGACTAAAGGAACACTGATCAAAGCAACAAGCACACAGGTCAACCCAAACTGCAGCATGTTTGTATAACTTATTATATTTCTCTGTGCTTGAATTTCCTTAAAGGGGAGGGTGAATGGGAGTTTGTACAGTAAAGAATAAAGGCTATGCTGATTGAAAATGCCCAGTGCACTTATAGCTGTAAAGGAACTTGAGCATAAGTAGATTGCCCCTTCTGTCTCAGCAGGGTACCCACAGCTGTGGCTATTCATTATACAGAGTTGGATTTATAAGGTGCATTTGATTTATAGCTTCTTGTACGTGGCATTACCCACCTTGCACAGCTGCAGGTATGTTTTGTGCCCACTGGGACAAGCTGTAAAAGCAACTGTAATTACTGGGCTTGTGCAATTCAGTTTCCTCTGCTGCTAAAAGTCTGAGTTATGTGCACTTGTGGGCTTTAGATTCTGTAACGTTTTCAAAATTGTGGCTTTATGTACTGGTTATTTCTCTGCACTTGTATTCATTTTTTATTAAACAGAAATAGAATGCATAAAGAAAATAAGTTAAGTATCTCTAAGACATTCACATTTCAAAATGTTTGCAGCTTTACTAAATCAATTACAGCTGCTGATACCAGCCATGGCAGAAGGCTGAGATTACGGCAGTATTTTAGGTAATCAATTTTGTAAGCAATTGCAGATTCTGGAATCTGGCATACTCTAGCTTTAGCTCTATGAATACTTGACGTGGATAATCTAGGTAGCTATAGTAGCAGTCTATATCTGACTATATCTGACTATGATTTTATTATACGTGGATATATTTGCAGCTTTTGGATTGCTGAGTTCATTCAAAAAATATTCAAATATGTAGCAGTTTAATGCTTAATTGGAAATTTACTTGACAGTAAATTTATGACAAGATAGAGGAACCCATTTTTTTACATATTTATGTATTTATAAAGTCTTTTTAAGAACATTGTCCCCTTAGATGAGATCAAATTTTTGGACTACAAATGTGTATTGTCCAGGTTATATAGTAAATATTCATTATTTTACATTTTATTATGATTTTATATTTATTATTCATATGAATAGCATATAGACTAGCTTGTACATAGGAGTGACTGTGACATATTTTCTAATACTGGTTTTATATGAAAAACTAAAATTACTTTGCACCATTTTTAGAGTAAGACTTGTATCTCTTTAAGAGGAAGTGGATATTTAGATTGTCATTAATTACCCACCTTATATATTTCAGAAAATGAATTTATTTTGTTGTTCTCATGAAGTCTTATTTAATATTATAAGCAAGACAAGGCTAGGCACTGGACAAAGGTTCAGTCCTGAGTACAATATAATAAATCCAAATAAAATATCAAGGCACCGAATCACACAGCCACGGAACAAAACTTTTATTATAAAAAGAACAGAGTAAGCGCTTTCACGATTAAACTAAAAAGCAGATAGGCCGCCAGGGATTAATGATCTGTAACATTAAAACCTTTTTTTCAAACTCCTACTTTACCACAGTAATGTTATTTTAATTTTTGTAAGTTTATCGTGTATTATGAGATACTTTGAGTGTCTCTCTCTCTCTCTCTCTCTCTCTCTATATATATATATACATTTTTTTTAGTGTTTTATGCATATGCTTTTGTATTTCTTAAGTTTTATATGTATGTCAGTATTGTGAATGTTCGTTATTGGATGCTGTAAGCCACTTTAAGCTGATAGGCTGATTAATTGTTTAAATTGTTAATTGATTTTGAATGTGATAGTCTGAAGAAGCGATAATTTAATTGTGAAAGTGCTTACTCTGTTTGTCCTATTTAATATTATGTATGGATGAAAGCACTTAACTTTTTTATGAATCTTGATTGGAATAAATTGTTTTTTAAGTTACTTTGGACAAGTTGCCTTACTTTTATATTGAACATTATCACATTTGGATAAGTGAATGCTTCTTTGCGACTAGCCATCATAACATCTTTGTGACCATAGGATCATAGGATCATAAGAGATTACTAGGCTAATGGCCCTGGGGACCTTACAATCCTAGCCAAGAGTTTATCCTCACAAAGAAACCTCATTCAGCACCTGTCACCCCTGTCAATGATGGACACAGGTAGGACCCCTGGGACAAATTTGTGGTTTCCCATCCATTCAGCAAGGTTGCGTTTGAAGAGGGTCGGTGAGGTGTTCTGTTTGACGTATATGTGAAGTCTATTCCAGAGATGGGGCAGCCTCTTGAAGACAAACTTCTCTCTCCAGCAGGCTTTGTTGATGTCATATATTAGATTCAGGCCTTTTGAGCGGGTAGTGCGTGAGGAGTTAGACTTATGGATATGGAGCATCTCTAGTAGGGCAGGTCTGAGATTACCTTGTAGGCAAGACACAGATCACCCCTGAGCAATCTGTATGATACCGAGTAGAGTGATAGTAATTTGAGCCTGTCTGCATAGGGCAGGTGTTGGAGGCCATAGATTCTCTTTGTGAGATATTTCAGTGGTCTTTCCATTTGGTGAAGATGTTTGGAGAGATACATCCCAAACGGTGCATTATACTCAATTATTGGTCTAGTGAGGGAGGTGTATAGAGAGGTAATATCCTTTTTTTCTGGATGCAATTGCTTTATGTATGAGATGAACCAAGTAAAAGGCTTTTCTGACCACTGCCGCTACATGATGGTCGAATGTGAGGTTGTTATCAACCTGAGTGCTCAGGTCTCTCACCACAGGTTTTGTGCTAAGGGGGTTGCCATTGATGTGGTAATCAAGGAGGGGTCGTGTTTTTGCTGAATGGCATGATGATATATTTTTCTGCATTTAGCTTGAGGCCATGACTTTGGCACCAGTCATTAGTTGCTGTGAGACCTGTTTGCAGTATATTAACATAATTTGGGGAGTCAATAACAGCACTCAACTTACAGTCATCCGCAAACTTTGTCAGTCACAGGCCTTTTACCTTTGCTTGGACCTCTGAGAAATAGATGACAAACAGTAGGGGTCCCAGGAAAGATCCCTGGGGGATCTCCACTAGTGACAGGTCTGCTATCGGAGGTGGAGGTGCCTATTTTGACTTTGAGGGTCCTGTCAGTGAGCCAGTTGGCCACTCACCTGATGAGATAGGGATTTATGCCAAGTTGTGTTAGCTTTTTGATGATGCCTGAGTAGGGGATTGTGTCAAAGGCCTTGGCCAAGTCAGGGTAAGCTGTATGCACTGACTTTCCCTCATCCAGGGCCTTGGTGACAGTCTCAAAGTCAACCAGGTTCAACAGGCAAGATCTGCCCTTGATGAATCTGAACTGGGTGGGATCAAGTGCTTGGAGATTGCCTATGTCCTTGTCTATGAGATCCATAATAATATGCTCCATTGCTTTACAGATCAGACTTGTCAAGCTAATGGGGTGATAGTTTCCAGGGTCAGTAGTGGCACCACCTTTATGCAAGGGGATAACAATGGCAGTTCTTCACTCTGCTGGAATGAAGCATGTAATTATTCTGTGGTTGAATAGGGTGCTCAATGGCAAAGACAGTTCTTGCTGGAGATGCTGTAGAATACATCCTGGTATACTATCAGGTCCCATGGAAGCTATATTCTTTGCCTTTGATAGGGCCAGTAACACTTGCTCTATGGAGATGTGAGGTGCAGGACAAGTATCAGGGATGTCGAAAGGGCCTTTGGGGGGACAGGGGGGGGGGTGAAGTTTGCACTGAACCTATCTGCTAGCAGGTTGGCTAAGTCAACAGGATCAGTGTAAGTGATACTGTTAAGGACTAACTAATTCAGAACAAACCTGGGCTTTGCCATGGTGGTTCCTGTCATAACTGAAGAAGACTTTATGGTTTCCCTTTGTTTTAGAGGCTACTTTTGATTCATAATTGGCTTTGGAGGTTTTCACTAGTGATCTAATTTGCTTATTGAGGCTAAGGAGGGAGTTTTTCCAATTTGGAATTTGTTCCTTTTTCCCTTGGACAACAGTTTCTTCCTTTTGTTGTAAAGCCTGTTGATAGAGGATGTCCACCAAACAGGTTTGTGTTTCCTTGAGGAGTTCTATTGGGTATGGCTGAGTCCATGCAGTTGTACAGGTGCTTGTATACTGCATTGGCGTACTGTTCAGTATAGTTATCTGCATCCTCTGAGGGGGGCAGTGGTGTGAAGCTACAGATACCCTCTTTTAGGAGGTTGTAGTCAGATGTTGAGAAGTTTTTTAGCTTGATTACAGCTGGGGGGAGGGGGTTGGAGGTGGGATAGAAACTTCGAATGAGACAGTCCGATGATCTGAACTCACCAGGGAAGAACATACTATGGGAGTGGTGCAGCGGTTTCCCATGTTGGTGAGAACCAAGTCCAAAATGTTATCTCCCCTTGTGGGGGATGAGATGAGCTGGTCTAGTGCATTAGAATCGATGAAGTCGAGGAATCATTGAGAGAGTGCATTAGTTCACCCAGTCTATAGTGGGGTAGTTGAAGTCACCAAGGATCAGGGTGTTAGGTGGTACCTTGATGGAGTCAAGTAGATACATATAAGAGGAGTGGGTGTCCTACATCATTGAGGGGGGTCTATAGGTAGCTATAAGTTGGATGGGTGTCTTGCCAACTGTCAGTTGTACCTGGAGTACTTCCACTGTGTCATGCTGGCAAACCAGTCTAGAGGTGTGCCTGTCCTTAATAAAGATAGAGACTTCACCACCCTTAGTCTTCCCAACCTCATTTTGGGGTCGGAATATGTGGAATGAGGTATAGCCTGGTAAGGCAGGGGTGCTCTCCGCATCCCTGAACCAAGTTTCCGTGACTGCGCAGAAATCAGCATCTCCCAGTGCAAGGAGAGACACCAGTGAGTCCATTTTCAGGTTAGGGCTCCTAGCATTAAGCAGCATGGCCTTCAATCTGCTTTTTGATAGATCTTTTATGTTGGAAGGTTTGTCTTTGGGTCATTGCCTAAAAAAGGCAAAATGGGAGAGGTGAGAGCCTTTGCCAGGATCCGAAAACCCAGCGGTGACAGGTGAAGTCCATGACTGGCAAAGCATCGAGGCCTGTTGACCATGTCATCCCAGGCAGACAGGTACTGGATCCCCTTGGACTGACACCAGAAACTAAGCCAATTGTTGAAGTCAATTATTTTTGTTGATATTATGGTATCATTCTTGGTGAAGGTAGGATGCTGCTTAGGGCTAGGGTTATATCTGCCTGAGACACGTACTCTGAGAGTTCAATCATGTCTCTCTTCGTATAGTCCAGGGAGGTATGTCTCAAGTCATTCACACAAATATGGACAATGACAGAGCTGTACTTGTACTTGTTGTGGAGAGACTTAAGTGCGTGCGTGATGTGGTGGATTCTGGCACCAGACAGACAGCTGACTCCTTGTTGAGTCTGGTGAGGGGGATATCGGTGTGTCTCACAACTGAGTCACCAATGACTAGTATGTTTGGTTTATTGTTATGTCTTGTGGGTTATGATGGTTTATTGTTTTGCCTTATGGGCTGTGTTTGTGAGACAATGGTGTATTTTCTGCTGTGTGTGTGATGTGTTTGGTGTTGTGTGTGTAATGTTTGTGAGTGCGTTTTGGAGGTCTCTGCTGTTTAGTTAAGTTTTTATTGAGGACCTTTGCATAGGTGTGTGTGTTGTGCTTGGCTATGTGATGTGAGTGGTGTGGTGTTTGTGCTGGCAATCTCCTCTTTGTCAGGAGTACTGATTGTGGCATGAAAAAGCATGGACTCCAGGTTACTGATGTACATGCATTTCTTGCAGGTGTAAGAATTGTGTGCTAGGAGAAGAGGGTTGTCAGTAAACATGAGCAGTTATCTCAGTATGCCCATGTCGACCAGGCTGGCAGGAGAAACTGATGGGAATTGTTCAGACATAGTGTTTCAAATGTTTGAGCGGACTTATGGAAAGAGGGTTTTGATAAGGCTTTGTCCACAAGAGTGTAGACCACAAGAAGCTTCTTAAATGGAAACTAACTGGCCTGAAGCACAAGTGCTAAAACCAAAGCTAAAATGCTTAGAATAACATATAAATTTAATCAGTCACTAACAAGCAGTAATAAATGCAGCAGAATAAAAGCACTTGAACGTTTAAGAGCACACAGCAAAAATAAGGTAATAAAGTATGAAGACCATAATTACGGTATAATAAAGTGTAATTTTAATGCTACTTTTGTCTTCTTTTCTTGGACCACTATATCTTGTTTTCTAGCATCTATCTTTTGAACTGCTGACAAGGGATGACCCCGTGTGGTGTACACGTCACTTCATGATTTTCTTTGATGCTTTGTGGCTCATGTTTCCAGTGTTTTTCAGCCACTTCAATACCATAATGTTTGCACAATCCCCACTGCAACATTCTCACCACATTATTATGCCTTTCAATATACAGTCCTTCTGACATTAGTAGGCCGCAACCAGCAAAGAGGTGTGCAACTATTTCCAATTCTGTTTTACAAAACCTACATTTGTCTGTTTCTCCCACATGTTCAATGGACTATGTAAACCAACGTGTATGTAGCCCACTGTCTTTTGCTGCCAGTATTAACCTTTCATTTCTTGATTTGAATTCACTTCTCCTTAACCATTCCTGCTTTCGTTCCTGATCAACATGAGGTTCTTCCAAAAGTTTTCTATACTTGCAATTACATTTATGCATTTTCCACATTTCTTGCCTTATCATCCTTCACTTTATATTCTTTCTTTTGTTTTTTGGCACATTCAGTTGCTGCCTGGTTTTTATCTACTTCTGGTTTGATTTCCATTCCTGCTTGACTCCAATATGCTTTTGCTAGCCTAAGTAGGGAAGTCATCTTAGATTTATTCTCCTCATGTTTCAAAACTTTCACTATGGTTGAGTCCTGTGAGGTCAGCAGATATGTGTGCAGTCCCATGATTGCAGATCTGTACATGTGATCAATTTCAAGGAGGCCCATCCCTCCTTCGGAACAGAGAATATGTAATCTTGGTATGCACTGATCTTTATAAATCATTTTGTGAGTATGAAGCATCCTTCTTCTTTTCCTGTCCAACCTCTCCAACACCTATTTGGGCCAGTCAGTCACTCCAAAACTGTAAGTTAGGACAGGAAGAGCAAATTGCTTTATAGCTTGGATTTTGTTCCTAGATGTCAACGCTGTTTTCAGGATTGATTTAAGTCTTCTAAAGTACTCCTTACTAAGTTTTATTTGCATTTGTTCATGTTTTATTGTTGATCCTTCATCAGTTCCCAAATATGTATACACTCCCTCTTGCTCAAGTTCTTTTATATCACATTCTTGTCCCAAACTGATGTTTTCTGGGTGCTGCAGCTTTTCTGCTTTAAAGGATGCTTTTTCAGATTTATCAAGACCGAATAACATTCTTATATCATCTGAAAAAAATTTTGACAGCTTGCAGTTGTGTTTTCAGTTCCTCATCTGATGAGCTGTACAGTTTCAAATTGTTGACAGAGAAGATGAGAAATCTTTGCACTTTGTTGTTTTCTAGGAGCCACTTATCACTTTGGTATATCAGATGGTAATAGAGTCCAACACAGCCAGGAGAATTTAGCTCTGCTATATCAGCTCTGCACAAATTCACAGAAATGAAGTCTGTACTAGAAGTGCAACACAGAGAATACACCTCAGGCAATGGGTAACACATAAGGTGTGGTGGCTGAGCAACCCCCACCTGAAACTAGCTACTGAGCTACCTTAAGAAACTAACTGCGCAGACAGTTACGCTACAATCTTTTTAAGTAGTTGGTATATATAATTAGCAAGGGAGGGTGTGGGGGTGCAGGGGTAGGGTGGGAGCTTGTTCCCCTCTTTCAAAACAGATATTTTATTTAGTTTTTTTAGGTTTTGAAGTTACAAAACTTTGATAATATGGTCTTGACCATATCCAGTTCAAAGTTCCGTAACATGGACCTGTGCATACCCACACAGATACATGCACACACATCTGCATGTTTATATATATATATATATATATATATATATATATATATATATATATATATATATATATATATAAATAAATATATGTGTGTATAGGTTTACTATAATTTTTGTGAACGACATGCTGTCAGCAGTTATGCTGCTGAAAATCAGAATGTCGTTCACAAAATGTAAAGTGAGTTGAATAGTCGAACACATTTATGTGAATGCAGCCGTGCATTCGCATAAGAGTGTTTGACTATATGTACGAGATTGTGGTACAGTGGAGATAGGAAATTCATCCATATCCCCACTGTGGTGCAATCTCGGAGTTGGAATAAATTAGTAGCAGGGGGAGCAGGGGGGGTTGCCCCCCTGCAAAAACGTGATATGTCATATAGGAGTTTGATTTACATCAGCTTCTATACGGCCATCACATCACATTTTCGGCGACAATGTCAACTCAAATGTGTCGATCATGTGGGGCGCCATTGTGTAGACTCAAAATGTTTTGTTTCAGTTTAACGTTTTGTTATTTCGAACGGCAAATGTTTTGCCATTCGAAATAACGATAGTAAACCAAATATATATATCCATTCACTTCATAATCTCGAAATGCTGAAACATCGAATGTCAGTATTTCAAAACTATGAAACCGAATCCACAAAACACCGAAACTACAAAACCCCGAGCCCAAAACCGTGAAATTCAAAACACTGAACAAACCACATACACTACACCATACATACACCACAACACCCACATCACAACATAAACAAACAAAAACTACACACATACACAACTCATACACACATAAGCACGGGGGCAAGCCTCCCTGCACCCCCCATGTATTTGAGATATTCAAATTCGCAATTATGAACTTTTGCTATTTTTAACATTCGGGTTTATAGTCTCGAGATACTGAAATTCGACATTTCAGTATTTCGAGATTATAAATGGCTTATATATATATATATATATATATATATATATATATATATATATATATATATATACATACACACACACACACACACACACACACACACACACACATCACATCACTTACAAATAACCAGAAAATTATTGATTATAAGAGGAAAATTATTCCTTTAATTTGGAATGCACAAACAGCAGCATACAGGGTGATGTAATTTCTCCAGTGGAGACAGGAGAAACTACCTCCTGTGCTTCAGGAGAAAGTGGGTGGGGATGCTTTCTGGCGGTATCACTTGTAAAAAGGAGGGACAACCAGCTCAGAGAGCCAACTGCATGCCTCTTCCAAAGTGTGCCAAGCATTCAAGGAGATGTAGGTTCATGTAAATAAAAATCCTTGAACCACTCCTGATGTCTGCCTAACTGATTGCCCTTCGTGAAGACAGAAGAAAAGGGTCAGTTAGCTGAGGGGGGGATTGATGATCAGGTATAAGGAGGGTGTATTATGCAAAGTGCAAGGAAAGATTGACAATAGTCAAACACAAAAGCATTATTATCCTCATGGATATGGACGAGCACTAGCTGTAAAATATGTGTGATACCTAGGGTGGTTATGTAAAATATGTGTAATAACTGGGGTGGTTTAGTTGAGCACTAGATGTAAAATATGTGTAATACCTAGGGTGGTTTAGTTTTCTGACCTGGTGAATGCTTCTAATAGGAGATTTTTCTCCAAACATCTTTATTAAATGTTCACATATGACAAAGGCAAACAGTTTACATCACAGACAGCATTGAAACAACTGTAGTTGTAAACATTATACATCACTTATAAACCATCCAGTCATTGACAGTTAAGCATTATGTGGCTCATTCAAATCCTGCCTTTTAAACCTTGTTCCTGCTCTGCATATATTGTTCCCACAATTCCCATTTTTTCCTATGTAGTTTGCTCCTTCCCGTTTCAAAAAATCCCAATTCCAGCTGTTTTATCTCTGTTACTATATTTACTATAAAGTTGATCTAGACTTTAATTTCCATGAAGTCAGGTGCTTGACAGGAAATTTAACTGGATATGCCAGGATATTTCAAGTTCTCTAGGAGATATAGCTTCTCACCCTTTATTACAATGTTCATTTGTATTAGTAGCAAGCAATTTGCTACAGTTCAGTTTAAAACATAATTTTTTTTTGATACTCAGAGTTGAGGGGCACAGTTTGAGAAGAGGAAGTACACAACTGGCTTGCAGTGTTGAATCAGGGGAATGGACCTTATTTTTTGCTTTTCACTCCACAGATGAGGAGCACTGTTAAAGGTGAGGTGATCACTACTTCACCAGGACTGTATTTCTGTAGACCACCTTGGCGTAACTGTTACCTAGTTTGCAATTTTTAGCTTAATTGATTGATAACAGCCCACTTCTGAATTTTATACTTGAAAAAATAGGCTAAAATGAAGAGTCTTCTGTACCCAGCTCTGTGAGACCCTGTCAGGACACAGTAGTAGCCTTACCCTGTTTTATTGTGTCCTGCTGCTAAACCAGAGTTTTACCCCTTGAATAACATTGTCATTTATCCTCTCAGAAAATTCTTTTTAACCTGGAAAAATCCAGTTGACTTCAGTACATGTCTTTATTGTTGGCCAAGATGCTTTTC
Organism: Protopterus annectens; assembly: GCF_019279795.1. Classification (NCBI taxonomy): domain Eukaryota; kingdom Metazoa; phylum Chordata; order Ceratodontiformes; family Protopteridae; genus Protopterus; species Protopterus annectens. The sequence continues at coordinate 8,951,630 of NC_056746.1, forward strand.
TGTTTGGTATAATGACCTACTGTATTTCATATAGAGGAAAAGCAGATGGTTTGTGGAATAAACCACATCTGCAGATGTTACTAATTTGTTGAATATTACCTTCCCACTGAAGCTGCACAATTGTCCATAAATACTTTGTTTTATCTGTAGTTCTGACTGTGGCAACAGGTGTAAGTTAAGGGCCACAATACAGGTGAGCCAGATTCTAATCTGGCAATAATTTATGAATTTGCTCAGTGAGTTAATACTGCTGTTTCCTGTGTCATAGATATTGAGTTTGAATCTTTCCTCTCCCTTTTCTTAGGGGGTTGTCTTAATGGTTAAGGTCTTTATCTCACAGACACAAGCTACTGAGTTTGATTCTCATCTCGGTAAGCAAGTCTTGGTTTAAAAAGATCCCCTGGAGTTGTTAGCCTAGTAATTGTATATAAACACTTTCATCCTTTCGGGGGGAGGGTTTGGCATAATGATCAAAGTCTTCACTTTATAAGCACAAGGTACAGGGTTTAATCCTAATCTACAATTTTTAGCTAGGCTTAAAATAGCCTTTCAGGCAGTTAAACTAGTACTCACCTATGAACCTATGAACTACCTGAAGTAGGGGTATAATATTTCCATTTATGCAATTGTATCTGAGAAATAAAGTAGAGTAATGCTGGTAATGAGTAACATTGTGTTTTTTACTTTGTAGTGCAGGTACTATCAGGGCTGCAGTTTGACGTACTTGTATAGCTCTGAATGTGTGATAGGTCAGGGAAATATGTTTTATGAAGGTTGTTGGGTTTTTGTTGGGGTTTTGCAAGATTACAGTGCAGCTAGGATTGGAAATATGTCCTTTCTCTGTTGTTGTGCTATCTCAGACATGGGATATAAAAAGCAGTACAGGTGTGGTGATACTACAGTTCCTTCCCATCTTCCTTAAACCATGCTGCTTCTGTGTCTCTGTTGTGGTTCAAAGGTTCTTTCTACTTTGTGTGTCATCAACATAAAGATCCATTTCCATAAAGCAAGGGGATTCTTCACATAATCTTTAAAATTCCTCCAACTCCTCAATTTCAAAGGTTACATGAAAAGTCAGAACAATATTTGGCCTAATGCAAGTTAACATTCTTCTTTAACAATTGCATTAGTTTCTGGTGTCATTCCAAGGGATCCAGTACCTGACAGCCTGGGAAGACATGATTGACAGACCACTATACTTTGCCAGAGATGGCTTGCATCTATCTCCCTTGGGATTCAGGCTTCTGGCAAAGGCTCTTGCCTCCTCCATAGTGCCTTTTTTAGGCAATGCCATGAGGTCAAAACTACCAACAAAAATATTTAATCAAAATGCAAACTAAAGGTCATGCTGCTAAACAGTAGGAGTCTAAACATGAAAGTGCACTCATTGCAAACATTCTTAACCCTGGAAGATGCTGACATTTGCACATTCACAGAAATCTGGTTCAAAGCTCAGAGAGCACCACAGTCATACCAGGTTACTCATACTATCATACATTTAGACCCCAAACAGTGGGCAGAAAAGCATAAGGAAGTGGAGTTTCAATATGTATTAAAGACATACTCACCTCCAGGCTTGTCAAACAGTATGATGCACAGAAGATACTCCAGGTGCAGTTAACCATTGACAAGACCTCTATTCAAATCATAGCTAGCTTCAGGCCCCCAACTTTGACTCAAGATGCCGACTCTACCTAGCTGGACCTCATTGAATCTATCAAGATTCAACCCTTTACTGATCCTGGCTGACTTTAACTATTCAACCATAGATTGGAAGAACTACTCATGCCAAAACACAAATGCCCAGAGATTCCTTGATTTCGTCAATGCAAATGCCTTGGACCAGCTGCTCGACACCCCCACAAGAGGTGATACTATCCTGGACTTGGTATTAACCAACATGTGTAACCACTGCAGCATCCCTACTAGTGGTCACTTTCGAAGTCACCATCTCTTCTGACCCCCCATCCCCCCAGCTAGGGCAAACAAAAAAACTTCTCCAAAGCTGATTCCAACCTCCTAAGGGAAGGTATAAACAGCTTCACAGCCTCCTCCCCCTCCATAGGAACTGGCACAAATGCCCAAACCTACACCAAAGTACTAAATGAGCATTATTATAGCTGTATGGAATCAGAAATACCTGAAAGGACAAAATCCTCCTCCTCAAGGAAGAGTAAACCTGCCTGGTGGACATCTGCAATAAATAAACTCTATAATAAAAGGGGAAAAATTCTGTCCAGGACCAAAAAGTAATTGTAAGAAATCTCTCCTTAACCTAAACAAGCAAATAAGAGCACTAGTGAAATCCTCCAAAGCAAACTTCAAGTCCAAACTGGCCACATTTACTAAAGACAGTCATAAGGCCTTCTTCACATATGTCTGCAATCTCAAAGGAAGCACTCAGATCTGCTCAGAAATGGGCGTCAAGGACACTGCATACACAAAGGCCATAGAAATAGCCACCCTGCTGGCTGACAGGTTCAGCAAAAACTTCACCCCTCTGCCCCCATATCAGTAAATCAGGACATCCCCAGCACCTGTCCCCCTCCCCTTATCTCTAGAAAGGAAGTCATCACTGCTCTCTCAAAGGCAAAAAAATACAGCCTCCATGGGACCCGATAACATCCCAGGCTGCATCCTACATGAACTCAGGCAGGAACTTGCAGCACCATTAGGCACCCTATTCAACCAAAGCCTGAGTAATGGCTTTGTCCCAGCCGAGTGGAGGATAGCCACTGTCACCTCTTTGCACAAAGATGGAGCATCCACCGATCCAGGAAATTATAGACCCATCAGCCTAACTAGCCTGATCTATGGAATGGATTATCATGGACCTCATTAACTAGGACACTGGCAATCTCCAAACACTCGATTCCACACAGTTTGGTTTTGTCAAGGGGAGGTCATGCCTATTGAACTTGGTCGACTTCCTTGAGATAGTCACCAAAGCCATGGACGAGGGGAAGACAGTGCACACCACCTACCTTGACCTGGCCAAAGCCTTCGATACTATTCCCCACTTGGGTATAATAAATAAACTCTCTCAACTAGGCATCCTTATATGTTACCAGATGGGTAACAAATTGGTTTCTCTGATAGAACCCACCTAGTCAAAATAGGGGGAACCACCTCAAGCAGTAGACCTGTAATGAGTGGTGTACCACAAGGATCAGTCTTGGGGCATCTGTTTTCTGAGGTGTAGGCCAAAACCAGTGGGCTTTGGCTGACCAAGTTTGCAAGCTGGGTGCTGTCATCAATTCCCCTAGTGATGTGAACATCATCCAAGAGGGTCTCACCCAAACAAATGACTGGTGCCAGAAACATGGCCTCAAACTGAATGCCAAAAAATGCATCATCATCCCCTTTGGGGAGAGTGACATCCCCACAAATTATCACAGCGATAACAAGGTCCTAAGCATGCAATCAGTCATGAGGGACTTGGCCACCCAGGTTGATAGCAACCTGACTTTTGACCTCCATATTGCCTCCATTGTATGGAAGGCTTTCTACATGGCCCACCTCATTAGGAAGGGTATCTCATCTAGGGACAAGGAGGTCATAACATTCCTGTACTCTTCCTTTATAAGACCCATTATTGAGTACAGCATCTCTTTCAGTCACAACACACATGCAGCAGCTGGAGAGACCACAGAGGTTCCTCACCAGGAGAACCCAGGGCCTCAAGCATCTACCCTATACAGATAGGCTAAAAGCCCCATCCCTCTACTCAGTCTCATACAGACTCCTCAGAGGTGACCTCTGTCTGGCATGGAAAACAATCTCAGACCCGCTTTGATGGGACTGCTGCATATCCGCAAGTCAAGCTCCACTCGAGTAACCCACATGAGCAACCTCAACCTGGTCTGTGACATCAATAGGACTTGTTGGCA
>NC_056746.1:8960519-8973019 GCF_019279795.1 Protopterus annectens
GGAGGACAAGCTTGTGATGAGGGAGAGGCTTTAGAAGGGAATGAAGGATGTTATCAGAATTAGCAACAGACTCATGGTAATCAGACTCCAGTGTAAAGGCAGTATTCATAACCTGTGCCCAACAGCAAGGTTGTGATTGTGAGGAAAAGAGTTCATTCAAACAGCAGTTGCAGGACCTGATAAAACAGGACAGTGCGTTGATAATGGGTGATTTGAATGCATATACTGGGGCAGACAGACTAGGATATGAAGACTGCCTGGGTCCGCATAGGTGGGGCAACAGGAATAAAGAAGAAGAGGCCATTCTAGACTTGTGTCTGACAACTGGCTTAATAATAGCCAGCACATGATTCAGAAAGGGCACTGGAGGTGAATCAGTGATTGCAAAGCCATCCCCAATGAAACAGCTGACCCACAGCATAAACCACTAGTTGCCACAATCAGCTGCAAGTAGTGGTCATAGAAGGCTCTAAGGTCAGTAGTGATGAGGCTGAAGACCTGGATGTTGAGTGGAGAGAAAGCACAACAGGTCAAGGAATTTCTCAGAGCTCTAGCACCTCAAGAAGAAGAGGAAATAGATGGAGTTGAAGAAGAATGCCAGTGCCTCAAAACAGCATGTGTTAGGACTACAGAACAGGTACGTGGCCGAGCCAGGTATGGAAATAAGGTACATAAAGAAAGGTGATGGTGGAATACAGAAGCCCAGGAAGTCATCTAGAGAAAGAAGCAGTGCAGGAATAAATGGGAGATAGAAAAGATGGACCAGGCTAAGAAGGAATACTGGTTGGCTAACAAAGAGGCTAAGAAAGGAGTTGCAATAGGAAGGCATCAGAGGAACTCTTCCAGCTTCTGGAAAATGACTCAGTAGATGGCACAAATAAATTATATCAGGTTGTAAGGCAAAGACAGAAAAATAAAGAAGATAGTCAGACACCCTTCATAAGGGATGCCAGCAGCAACCTGCTCACCAGCCCAGAGGACATCAAAGGCAGATGGAAGGAGTTCTTCCAGCAGCTGCTAAATGACGAAAACCTCACAGAAGCTGTACTGCCCCAGACACAGCCTATGATTAGAGAAGAGGAGGAGCCCACCCTAGAAGAAGTAAGATCAGCACTAAGGAAAATGAAGTCAGGAAAGCAGCAGGCTGAGATGAGGTCACAGTAGATATGATAAAGATATTAGGTGAGATAGGGGAGAAATGGCTCCTGAGGAAACTCATTGAAGTGTGGAAAGAAAGACATATCCCAGATGACTGGCAAATAAGTATACTACTGTCAGTGTACAAGAACAAAGGGGACATCCACAACTGTGGGCAGTACAGAGGCATCAAACTTCAGTCACATTGAATGAAAGTTCTGGAGACAGTGACTGAATACCTAGAGTAGTAGAAAGTAAGATGGGAGATGAGCATTTCCGATTCAGATCAGGATGTAGCACAACTGACCTGATGTTTGCAGTGAGACAGATAGTTGAGAAGAAGCTAGAGATGAGAAAAAGAGTCCAACTGGGCAATCCTAAACTTGGAGAAAGCAAAACAGGTTCCCAAGAAAGCTGATTTCGGCAGTCGTGCGATGGACAGAAGTCCCTGAAACATTGGTAGAATTAGTGCAAGCTATGTACATGGACCCAATGACTTGAGTCCAAAAAATGTTCGGTCTCACAGAGGAGTTCCCAGTGGGAGTGGGTGTGCATCAGGATTCAACTCTGAGCCGAATGCTGTTCATATTGGTGATGGACTACATTAGCAAATAGGTTGGAGGGGTCAGATCAACAAAGTTCCTATATACAGATGATGTGGCATTACAGGCAGACTGAGCAAGAATGGAATGCAAAATTGGAGGCACATGGAATCAAAGTGAGTACAGATAAGACAGTGGTAATGGAAGCAAATGAAGTAAATCAGAAAAGCTGAGAACTGAGATAGAAGAGAAAATAGTGAAACAAGTTGGCAGCTTCAGGTATCTGGGAGGGGTGGTTGATGAGAAGGGAAGTCTGAATGAGAAGGTCAAAGCTAGAATCAGAGGGGCTGCAGACAACTGGCACAGTGTGTCAGGTAGAGTACATGACAGAAGAATTCCAAAGAAGTGGAAAAGTAAGGTGTACAAAATAGTGGTGTGACCAGTAGTGGTGTATGGTACAGAAACCTGGGCAGTAAAGGCAGAAAAAATGAGGAAGCTAGAGGTGATGGAGATGAAGTGCCTGTGATGGGTGTTAGGATGCACACAGTGAAAAGATGAAGAAGGGAGGACTTAAGAAGAGATGGCAAAGTAGCTCCATTTGTCGACGAGGTCAAAGAGAACAAACTACTGTTTTTCTGGCACATGTGCATAGTGAAGAAGATTTGGGACAGGGAGGAAGAAAACAAGATTAAATGAGGGTGTCCAGCAAAGAGGTGGCTGGATTGTATGAAAGAAGACCTGCTACAGTCAAGCATGAATGTTGAAGAAGGCAGGAGAGTGGCAATGAATTCAGAGAGATGGTGACAGATGACACGACACTCTGACCCCATGTAGAAAAAAGGGGAAAAGGGAATTGATGATGCATATTTTCCCAGACTATGTAAATAAACAGAAATTAACTCATTAATAACTTACAAGCTACTTTCAAGCTTTTGCTTTTTCTCAGCTAAGGGGTTTCTGCCAGGCCTCATCATTTCTTTCTCTCCCCTCCCCCCAGGCCGCCAACATGTGTTTGTCTGTCTCTCCCAGACACTTGCCTGTCTTTCTCTCTCCATTGAGGCCTCTTCCCTACCTCTGTCTGCAGGGATTCCTCCAAACATTCTGTCCCAGTCTCTTTTCTGTTAAATGGAGCATGGTACGGCTTTGTCAATCTCCATTCTGGAGGTCTACATCTCCCATGAAACTACTTTGCCACTCTCTCTTTCTGTATGTATATATATATATATATATATATATATATATATATATATATATATATATATGTGTGTGTATATATGTATATATATATATATATATATATATATATATATATATATATATATGTATGTATATATATATATATATATATATATATATGTGTGTGTGTGTGTGTGTATGTAGATATATGCATACATGTATCATTATGGTTGATTTTGGTATAATGATGAAAAACAGCAAAGGTTCCTGTGCCTACTTAAGTTAATGAATTCTGTTAAAGCTGGCTGCTTTGTGTGTGAGATCACGGTACAGCAGGGATTGGGAATTTCTCCCTTCTTGTTGCTGTGCAGTCTCTGAGTTAATATATATATAATAAGTAGTTGGCATGGTGGGTGCAGGGGGGCTTTGATATAAAAGAGAGAGATTTTTCCTTTTGCTCATGTGAGCATTCACTGTTTTGTTAGGTAATCATCTCTCTCTCTCTCTCTCTCTCTATATATATATATATATATATATATATATATATATATAGATATATATATATATGTGTGTGTTTCTAAACACTGGTTTACTAAACATTTGATCAGCTAGTCTTCGTGGCTGTGAAAGAGAGAAAAGGCCGAGTTGTGTGAATACACATTTTTGTTCTCTTTGAAGGGGTGAATTATTTGGCATGATTTAATGGAATGTAGTTTGGTGTGCAGTGAGGTTTATTATTGCAAATCCTGTTAGGGTGACTGTTACAGTACTGTTAACATTGATTTGGGATTGGTTTGGCCAGCATTCGTGGCTTTTTATGTAATACCAGTAATGCTGGTACTAAGTGGCATTCTGTGTTTAACTTTGGAGTGTAGGTAATATCAGGACTGGGGTCTGCATTAGAATCATGAAAACTCAGTTCAGCAAATGGCATTTTACATCAAAAATGATGTTCAGCGAACTGTTATAGTGAGATCGCAGTACAGTGAAGAATGGAAAATTTGCCCTTTCCTCACTGTAGTGCGATCTAGGAGTTGGTATATACAATTAGTGGGGGTGGGGGGCACAGCCACCCACAAGAGCGACTTCGACGAACAGCATTTTTGATGTAAAAGCCGTTCTCTGAACTGACCTTTTGTGGTTCTAATATAGACCCTCAGGTCTGTACTTGTGTGAACGTAAATGTGTGTTCTTTGAACGTCATTAGGGTTGTGCAAGATCAAGATGCAACAGGGATTGGGAATATGTTGTTTAACTGCTGTTGTGAGATCTCTGACATGGAATGTATAATGTAGTGGTGGGTGTGGGGGCATAAACCCCCACATGAAGGGTATGGGGGACTTGCTCCCTGCAGTAGTTTATTTTTTTTATTTTTTATTTTATTTTTTATTTAATGGATTGCTAGTTTAGTATTTTGTAATGGGGTATGCTTATATGTGATTCTGTGTTTTTTCTTTTTTTGTTTGTCTGAAAGGCATGTTTGGCTTATTTTGTTCGTCCTTAGGAAAGTCACTGTTTTGTCTGATGTTCATCGTGCATACAGCTACAGTCATAACAGATGGGTTATCCTGCCATCAGGCGGGTCCTCAGTCAGCCGAATACCAAAGTCTAGGTCCGGCGTTGGTTGTCGTCGCTTCCTCCCTGAAATCAGTGCGGCAGGGGTATAAAAGAGGCAGCCAACACCATTTTCTTCAGTCTTTCTTGCCGCGCAGTGCCCGAAGCAGAAGCAGTTTGCAAGTGCCGGTCGGCCAGCTCCTGAGATTTACGAAAGTATTTCAGCCGAAGTCTTCTTGAAAGCTAAGTACCCCATTGGGGAAACTTTTCTTGCCTCAGACCGATGTCAGACAAAGTTAATAATTGCATTTCATGTGGGAAGCAAATACCGCATAAGGATTTCCACTCTTTCTGTATACCTTGCTTAGGCCCAGACCACGACGTCTCGGCCTGCCGTTTTTGTGCTAGATTCAACAAACACACTATTAAGCGTTGGGCGGAGTTCGCCCTTCACTTTTTTGGCAAAAAATTTAATTATATTATGTCGTCGGATACTCCGACTCCAGTTTTGAGCAAAAAACGCAAAGATAAGGACCGACATATGAGGTCCTCACCTCCTACTGATACCACGCTAAGGCCAACTACCGGTTCTCCGGTACTCAGCGAGGCACCTACGCAGCCCCTGAGTACCGATGACAATGCATTACCGGTGTCTTCAGTACCCGAGGTCACAGGGTCCTCGGCCCCCATTCTCAGAATTTAGACAGGCCTGCCATTTCTCAAGGGGTCTTCAGGCCTTCCTCCTTCTCTATTAAAGCCTTCACTAAATCTAAAACAGCCATGAAAACCAAAAAACAGGTTCCTCAGACACCCTCTCAAGGCACCATGCCTAAAAAACAGATGCTTAAAATGGCTGAGGATTTGATTACTCTTATCAGGGGTTCTCAACCCCCCTATGACAAAAGGCCCAGATTAGAGGAAGACTACCCTTCCTCAGATCAAGCTTCTATTACCTCAGAACTATCTGAGGACCAGGATTATGCCTATTCTCCATTCGAAGACTCTGATGCAGAGGAGTCTATTCCCTCGGTCTCCCCCCCTGAGGACTTCTCTTTTGGGGAAACCCTGCATACATTGAAAGAACACTTTCACTGGGAAGGCCAAGATTACTCAGATTCCAAGAAAAGGCTCAGGGAATTTCTTCTGCTCCCCCAGCATAGGCCTCTGGCTATCCCTCCTGTTTTAGATATATTGGATGATGTGTACACAGAAGCCAGCCTTAATCCAGATTCTTTACCTCCAGCTCCTGTTAAACCAGACCGGTATTACCGGGTTCCTGATTCTCACCAGTTCCTATACAAAAGCCATACTGCTGACCCAGAAACTATTTCAAAGGATCCAAAGGGAATTAAGGCCTGTACTGCTAAAAACCCATTACCTTCAGAGAGAGATTCCAGAGCTTTAGAAAGGTGGGGGAAAAAGATGTACACCTCGGCCACTTTAACCATGAGGGCATTAAACTGTCAGTTCCATATGTTAAAGTATCAACAGTTTTTGATATCTCAGCTGAAAAGCAAGATGACACAACCAGAACAACCAGATTTAAAAGAGTTGCAGGATTTGTTGCATGGTGCAGAGCAAGTGGGTAAACATACCATGCAGTGTGGTTTTGATGCTTTAGAGGCCTCATGTAGAGCTGCTGTTACGGGATCTGTTATACGTAGGCATGCTTGGCTCAAAGAGCAAACCTTACCAGATCATGTCAAAGCTAAATTATTAGATGCACCTCTTCAAAAAGATGTATTGTTTGGTGTTAAAGCTGAGGAGGTGCTACATAAAATGGAGGAAAAAGCGAAATCAATGCAAACAGTGAAAGATTTCCTGCAGGTACAGCCTCCATGTTTCAGCAGAAACTGGCCTTCAAAAAATTGGTCCTTTCCAGCCACGGACAGACCTCAAAGGGGCAGATACAGGCATCCAAGGGGTAGAGGGCAACCTCAAGGATCTTTCAGAGCCAGACAGTGGCAAGCACCAACCCCAAGAGGTGGAGAAGATAGATCACAGTCTTTTAGAAAACAGACACAATGACTTCCCCCTACACCTGCCAAGCAAAGCTTTAATGGCAGCACCTTTGGGCAGAAAACTGACATTATTCTCAAAAAATTGGCATAACGTTACAAAAGACAAATGGATTCTGGACATTATAGACAGAGGCTACAGGTTGCACTTCCACACCCTTCCAAAAATGAGAGACATGCCAAACCTGCCACAAAATCAAAGGCAAAAGAAAACCTCACAGAAGCTGTACTGCCCCAGGCACAGCCTATGATGAGAGAGGAGGAGCCCACCCTAGAAGAAGTAAGAACAACACTAAGGAAAACGAAGTCAGGAGAAGTAGGCTTAGGTGAAGTCATAGCAGATATGATAAAGATATTAGGTGAGATAGGGGAGAAATGGCTCCTGAGGGAACTCATTGAAGTGTGGAAAAAAAAGACATATCCCAGATGACTGGGAAATAAGTAAACTAGTGTCAGTGTACAAGAACAAAGGGGACATCCACAACTGTGGGCAGTACAGAGGCATCAAACTTCAGTCACATTGAATGAAAGTTCTGGAGACGGTGACTGATAAATGAATACCTAGAGTAGTACAAAGTAAGATGGGAGATGAACATTTCAGATTCAGATCAGGATGTAGAACAACTGACCTGATGTTTGCAGTGAGACAGATAGTTGAGAAGAAGCTAGATATGAGAAAAGAGTCCAACTGGGCAATCCTAAACTTGGAGAAAGCAAAACAGGGTCCCAAGAAAGCTGATTTTGGCAGTCGTGTGATGGACAGAAGTCCCTAAAACATTGGTAGAATTAGTGCAAGCTATGTACATGGACCCAATGACTTGAGTCCACAAAATGTTCGGTCTCACAGAGGAGTTCCCATTGGGAGTGGATGTGCATCAGGATTCAACTCTGAGCCGAATGCTGTTCATACTGGTGAAGGACTACATTAGCAAATAGGTTCGACGGGTCAGATCAACAAAGGTCCTGTATGCAGATGATGTGGCATTACAGGCAGACTGAGCAAGAATGGAATGCAAAATTGGAGGCACATGGAATCAAACTGAGTACAGATAAGACAGTGGTAATGGAAGCAAATGAAGGAAATCAGAAAAGCTGAGAACTGAGATAGAAGAGAAAATAGTGGAACAAGTTGGCAGCTTCAAGTATCTGGGAGGGGTGGTTGATGAGAAGGGAAGTCTGAATGAGAAGGTCAAAGCTAGAATCAGAGGGGCTGCAGCCAACTGGCACAGAGTGTCAGGTGTAGTCTATGACAGAAGAACTCCAAAGAAGCTGAAAAGTAAGGTATACAAAACAGTGGTGTGACCAGTAGTGGTGTATGGTACAGAAACCTGGGCAGTAAAGGCAGAGAAAATGAGGAAGCTAGAGGTGATGGAGATGAAGTGCCTGTGATGGGTGTTAGGATGCACACAGTGAAAAGATGAAGAAGTGAGGACTTAAGAAGAGATGGCAAAGTAGCTCCATTTGTCGACGAGGTCAAAGAGAACAGACTACTGTTTTTCTGGCACATGTGCATAGTGAAGAAGATTTGGGACAGGGAGAAAGAAGACAAGATTAAATGAGGGTGTCCAGCAAAGAGGTGGCTGGATTGTGTGAAAGAAGACCTGCTACAGTCAAGCATGAATGTTGAAGAAGGCAGGAGAGTGGCAATGAATTGAGAGAGATGGTGACAGATGACACGACACTCTGACCCCATGTAGAAAAAAGGGGAAAAGGGAATTGATGCTGCATATTTTCCCAGACTATGTAAATAAACAGAAATTAACTCATTAATAACTTACAAGCTACTTTCAAGCTTTTGTTTTTCTCAGTTAAGGGGTTTCTTCCAGGCCATATAATTTCTTTCTCTCCCCTCCCCCCAGGTCGCCAACATGTGTTTGTCTGTCTCTCCCAGACACTTGCCTGTCTTTCTCTCTCTCTCTCTCTCTCTCTCTCTCCATTGAGGCCTCTACCCTACCTCTGTCTGCAGGGATTCCTCCAAGCGTTCTCTCCCAGTCTCTTTTCTGTTAAATGGAGCATGGTACAGCTTTGTCAACCTCCATTCTGGAGGTCTACATCTCCCATGAAACTACTTTGCCACTCTCCCTTTCTGTATATATATATATATATATATATATATATATATATATATATATATATATATATATATATATGTGTGTGTGTGTGTGTGTGTGTGTGTGTGTGTGTGTGTGTGTGTATGTGTGTGTGTATGTGTGTGTGTATGTAGATATATGCATACCTGTATCATTATGGTTGATTTTGGTATAATGATAAAAAAACAGCAAAGGTTCCTGTGCCTGCTTAAGTTAATGAATTCTGTTAAAGCTGGCTGCTTTGTGTGTGAGATCATGGTACAGCAGGGATTGGGAATTTCTCCCTTCTTGTTGCTGTGCAATCTCTGAGTTAATATATATATAATAAGCAGTTGGCATGGTGGGTGCAGGGGGGCTTTGATATAAAAGAGAGATATTTTTCCTTTTGCTCATGTGAGCATTCACTGTTTTGTTAGGTAATCATCACTCTCTCTCTCTCTCTATATATATATATATATATATGTATGTGTGTTTCTAAACACTGGTTTACTAAACATTTGATCAGCTAGTCTTCGTGGCTGTGAAAGAGAGAAAAGGCCGAGTTGTGTGAATACACATTTTTGTTCTCTTTGAAGGGGTGAATTATTTGGCATGCTTTAATGGAATGTAGTTTAGTGTGCAGTGAGGTTTATTATTGCAAATCCTGTTAGGGTGACTGTTACAGTACTGTTAACATTGATTCGGGATTGGTTTGGCCAGCATTCGTGGCTTTTTATGTAATACCAGTAATGCTGGTACTAAGTGGCATTCTGTGTTTAACTTTGGAGTGCAGGTAATATCAGGACTGGGGACTATATTAGAATCATGAAAACTCAGTTCAGCAAATGGCATTTTACATCAAAAATGATGTTCAGCGAACTGTTATAGTGAGATCGCAGTACAGTGAAGATTGGAAAATTTGCCCTTTCCTCACTGTAGTGCAATCTCGGAGTTGGTATATACAATTAGTGGGGGTGGGGGGCACAGCCCCCCACAAGAGCGACTTCAACGAACAGCATTTTCGATGTAAAAGCCGTTCTCTGAACTGACTTTTTGTGGTTCTAATGTCGACCCTCAGGACTGTACTTGTGTGAACGTAAATGTGTGTTCAGTTATGCAATTGTGTTCTTTGAACATCATTGGGGTTGTGCAAGATCAAGATGCAACAGGGATTGGGAATATGTTGTTTAACTGCTGTTGTGAAATCTCCGACATGGAATGTATAATGTAGTGATGGGTGTGGGGGCATAAACCCCCACATGAAGGGTAAACTTGCTCCCAGCAGTAGTTTTTTTATTTTTTTATTTAATGGATTGCTAGGTTAGTATTTTGTAATGGTGTATGCTTATATGTGATTCTGTGTTTTTTCTTTTTTGTTTGTCTGAAAGGCATGTTTGGCTTATTTTGTTCGTCCTTAGGAGGGTCGCTGTTTTGTCTGTTTTGTGCAGTTGAACATTGTTGATATACTCTATCTACACACACACACACACACACACACACACACACACACACACACACACACACACACACACACACACACACACACACACACACACACACATATAGGTGGACTGCATTTGGTCTAATTTCTCCTTGGTCTGTTTAATCGACTGCATTTAGTTGACTAAATAGATTGTCAGCAGGTATATGAGATTGCACAATTTTTGGGCTGGGGAATATGTCCTTTACTCAATATTGTGTGATCTCAGAGTTAGTATATATAATTAGCTGGGGCTGTGGGTTGTGCAGTGAGGCTTGTCCCTACAAAAAAAAAACAATTTTGTTTATGTCTGCATGTGCTGTGGTTGTTTTTCGACGTGTGGCAGCACAATGACATTGGCATTGTTGATGTTTTGTAGTTGACGTATGCAAGGTTGAAGTATGTATGTTGACTGACGAATGTGAGTATACCCATATCTCTTTCTCTATATCTATATCTATATATATATATATATATATATATATATATATATATATATATATATATATATATATATATATATATATATATAAAATAGATATACATGTAGAGATATATAGATATAGATGTATAGATAGATATAGATGGATAGATGCATGTATGTGTGTGTGTGTGTGTGTGTGTGTGTGTGTGTGTATATACATATATGTATATATATCTATATCCATGTATATGTATATGTATATATATATATATATATATATATAGTGAGAGAGAGAGAGATAGATACTTATACACACACACACACACACACACACACACACACACACACACACACACACACACACACACACACACACACACACAACACACACACAGACACTCTTTTTTTTCCAACTTATGTGACTACACCTTTTGGCAGCTTGTTAGAATACTTACTTTTGAAATTTTGCAGGACTCTAGTTCTTTCCCTAATTCATGAACTATATTAATCCAAACTAGGCTAGGTACAACTAAACTTAAGTAACTTCTCACTTCAAAGAATCCTTATGTGACAGTCTGCCTGGTCATTAGCAACATGGTCTGTCTGATGCAGTCACCTAAAGACAGATCCATGGTTATACAACACTGTAATGAAAATGTCCCTGGTCCTGTTATTCTTGACTGAAAGTATTGGATTCATTTTATTTTTTATCACGTCTGCCTGCAGCAGGTTCCCGTGATGCAAGGAACCAATGCAGTTACTCATTGTTTGCCTGAATATGTGTAGTACAGTTATTTCTCCTCTTCCCCAAGCCTTGCTGTTATTTAGTTCTCTTTTCTACAGTTACTTCCCATCTTCCATGAGTCATGCTGTTACTCAATGCCTCACAGTATACGTGTACTACAGTTACTTCCCATCTTCCATGAGTCATGCTATTACTCAGTGTCTCCATGCTATGATTCCTTCCCATCTTCTGTAGCCATGATGTTACCCAGTGCTTCACAGTATATGTGTACTACAAGTGTCTCACAGTATACATGTATTACAGTTACTTCCCATCTTCCATGAGTCATGCTATTACTCAGTGTCTCCATGCTACGATTCCTTCCCATCTTCTGTAGCCATGGTGTTACCCAGTGCCTCACAGTATACGTGTACTACAGTTGCTTCCCATCTTCTCTAAGCCATGTTGTTACTCAGTGTCTCGCAGTATACGTGTATTACAGTTACTTTCCATGTTCTCTGAGTGATGCTGTTACTCAGGTCTTTGTACTACAGTTACTTCCTATCTTGCGTGAGAAATGCTATTACTCAGTGTGACTGTACTACGATTCCTTTCCATCTTCCATGAGCCATGCTGTTATCCAGTGTCTCTGCACTACAGTTCCTTCCCATCTTCCATGAGTCATACTATTACTCAGTGTCTTTATACTACGATTCCTTCCCATCTTCTGTGAGCCATGCTGTTACCCAGTGTCGCACAGTATACATGTACTACAGTTGCTTCCCATCTTCTCTAAGCCATGTTGTTACTCAATCTTTCACAGTATATGTGTCTTACAGTTACTTCCCATTTTCTCTGAGCGATGCTGTTACTTATATATCTGTTCTACAGTTACTTCCCATCTTCCATTAGCCATGTTGTTACTCAGGTCTCTGTACTACAGTTCCTTCCCATCTTCCATGAGTCATGCTGTTACTCAGTGTCTCTGTACTACATTTCATTCTCTTCCCTGAACCATGCTGTTACTCCTTATCTCTACTCTACTGTTCCTTCTCTTCCAAGAGCCATGCTATTACTAAGTGCCTCACAGTGTATGTATATTACAGTTACTTCCCATCTTCCATGAGCCATGCTGTTACTCAGTGTCTCTGTACTACAGTTACTTCCCATCTTCCATGAGCCATGCTGCTACTCAGTGTCTCACAGGATGTGTGTACTATAGTTGCTTCCCATCTTCATTAAAGCCATGTTGTTACTCAGTGTCTCACAGTGTATGTGTATTACAGATACTTCCCATTTTCTCTGAGTGATGCTGTTACTCAGGTCTCTGTACTACAGTTCCTTCCCATCTTCCATGAACCATGCTGTTACTCAGT